>NC_057805.1:115661988-115666071 GCF_018294505.1 Triticum aestivum
CATGCAACGCTCACACGCCAACCCGGGCACATGAGTGTAACCGTCTCGCGCGAACTAGCCCTACAAGAAACGAACGACGCTGACACACTGATCCTGCCTCACCCGGCGCATGCGGACCAACGCATGAGACGACGCACATAGGCACAACGAAAAGCACCACATAAAGGTGGACTCGAGCGTGCCCACGGCCCAGGCTCATGGCCCTCGAAGGAGGAAATCAGGGCCGCAGGAGCGCCTCAGGAAGATCGGACGATGAGGAGCGCGCCAGGAGCCAGTGACACAAGATGCACGTGGAACGAACAACTTAAAGGGCTCTTGCAATCGAGGAGGCCCCCCGGGAGCATGTACTTCAACATCCTTTATAAGAGTAATATAAAATTTATTTGTGGTCGAAAAGCCAGGGGATTACATCAAGCAAAAGTAGTTCCGCATAATTCGGGGCAGGTTGTTAACAATGATAATGACGCCATCTAACATTCAGCAACATGAAACGGCACGGCCGGCGATTCCAAAATGAGAAGGAAGGAAATGCAGATGCAGATGCAGGCTTGATGAAGTCATGCCTCATCCAACCGGACGCATGTGTCATCTTTTCAGCACGTGTTGTAAGCAGTTCTTACTATTTTGTTTGTCAGATTGATTGCTTGTCCAACAGATCAGCCTGACGTCGTACTCGTACGCGCATATAGCTCTTTCGGCATACGACTATTCTTCCGATTCAGATGGACAAATTAAGTGGCGGGGAACTGCATCAGTTGAGGCGTACTCCTGCAGCGGAAGAATGAGCAAAAAGGCCGTTCTACCTTCTGCGTCCACCTCACTTGCCGGCACTCTTACGCATCAAAAACAACAACGCAAATCTGTGTGATGTGCACAACAAGTCAGCCCCAGCTGCTACCTTGTACCTTGCTTCTTCCTGGCAAAACAATCAGGCAGCAAAGTCCCTGTGGTTTGGCTCGTTTGGCTGAAATCAAATGTTCTAATGCATCCTTTCGTATCAGGATGATCTAATAGACTGATTGCCCATCTGAATTTGTTTTACTAGTCATCAACCCGTGTGTCTGGCTAGTTTAATTTTAAGTCAATGTAATTACGTTTTGGCAAGATTGTACATCGTGGCTCATGAGGTCTGGGCATTTCGTCAGTAAAAACATTCACGCTCTCAGAACAAAAACCAAATTTCAATTCGGAAGCATTGTGTCATTAATCTGGTTGCAATCTTCTCTTGTATCCAGGTTTATCCTAAACAATTATTTTTAAGGTAAAATTTGGCCAAACTTACATCTAGCATTTTATAAGTAACGACTTCCGTAATGCTAAAAGAATATGGGAAATGATTTCCTTCAACCGAACTATCTCGTGCGAGCATCTGCCACCTCCGTGTCCGTTAGGTGGGCTCTTAATCAGACGGTCAGGAGCTAACCCCTTCGTGTCCACGTTCTGCAACTGGCCCGTTGTTTCATAAAGTGGTTATGCAACTAGCCCCTTGTTGCAAACCGACTAGGGGTTAGGTCCTGCAACGGCTGGGACTAAGAAGGGCAGCGGCGCGGGCCTACCTGGTGGAACCCCCGCGATGGCGACGACGACGGGATCTCCGCCAATGGTGGCCGGCCTCTGTACGGATCCAGGGATCCCTTTTTTCCTGTTCCTATGGGCCGACATAAGTGGTAGGCGGTGGCGGTGGCGGTCGCCGGCGGCGGCGGTGGCGGTCCTTCGCGGCGATGATTTGTGCTCCCGGGCATGCTTCTGAAACCACGGGAGCAGCGACGCTATTGCGTTGTTGTGGTCGGCAGCGACACGCTCGACATACGCAACGACAGCGTCATTTCTGCACATTTTCTCACTTTAATTTTTTCCACAACATTACCTATGTTGCAAAGTTCTCCCACCACATCGCCGTTGTTGCAAAAAAAAGTGAAGACGAAAAAAAAACTTGCAACACGACCTATGGTGCAAAACAAATCTCGCAACACAACCTATGTTGCAAAGAAAAACTGCAACATAACCTATGTTTGTAAATGTTTCTGCAACAAACCCTCTATTGCAAAGTAAAGTAAGACGTTCAGCCACTTGATTGTGTCAGATCACACGGCTCGCGAGGCGGCGGCTCTTTTAAAAAGATCCGTCGGCCGACGTGTAGCAGCCCCCAAAGAATATCTGGCAAGTATTACGATTCTTTGGCTTTTTTTGCTGGGGGAAAGGGATTTTCAATCTGGATCCGAGTGATCCAGCTCACAAGGTTTTACAAATCCGTCCTGGCCAGACCGCAACCAGACCGCGGTTTGAACATCCACTCACCCTATCCTGCCTAGTTCATGACTAACATGGTTTTTTTGCATGTCTAATATGTTTTACTTTGATCTCTCTCTGTCCTAATCAGTCCCTTTATGTCATGCACAAGGCAGTCTAATATGTTTTACTTCGATCTCTCTCTGTCCTAATCAGCCCCTTTATGTCATGCACACTACAAAATCATGGGTCCTATTGATACCATCCTGATTAAGCATGGTCGCCGCTTTAGTATTGTCTGTTTCAAGAATAAATGGTAACGAGCTCCACTCCAACGCGAGTGCAACTCCCTCCCGACATGCTTGCAGATCAGCCACGAGCGTGTTACCGCATGTGATGTGAACAAATGACAGCTAGAAGAAAAAATGATCTGACCGGCTGTATCTCGAAGCACCATCCGCGTGCCGCCATTCACATTTAACTTGAGCTAATCTTCCAGTGGTGGTTCCTAGCGCTTAGCCCGCAGCTCAGGGTTTTGGCATTTGCCTTCTCTAGGGCCGACCGCAGCTGCTGCATGGCACGCCAGGTCTTCAAGGAGCATCTTCCCTGGACCATCTTGGCCTGCGGGTGCTGCTGGACGCACATAAGTGATGTTATATGGCCATGCAAGAACCGTACAACACTTCCTGTTGGGAAACGTAGTAATTTTAAAAAAATTCCTACGCACACGCAAGATCATGGTGATGCATAGCAACGAGAGGGGAGAGTGTTGTCCATGTACCCTCGTAGACCGAAAGCGGAAGCGTTAGCACAACGCGGTTGATGTAGTCGTACGTCTTCACGATCTGACCGATCAAGTACCGAACGCACGGCACCTCCGAGTTCAGCACACGTTCAGCCCGATGACGTCCCTCGAACTCCGATCCAGCCGAGTGTTGAGGGAGAGTTTCGTCAGCACGACGGCGTGGTGACGATGATGATGTTCTACTGACGCAGGGCTTCGCCTAAGCACCGCTACAGTATTATCGAGGTGGACTATGGTGGAGGGGGGCACCGCACACGTCTAAAAGATCAAGCGATCAATTGTTGTGTCTCTAGGGTGCCCCCTGCCCCCGTATATAAAGGAGCAAGGGGGGGAGGTGCGGCCGGCCAGGAGGAGGCCTACTCCCACCGGGAGTAGGACTCCGTCCCTTTCCTTGTTGGACTAGGAGAGGAGAGGGAAGGTGTAACATCCCAAATTTTCAATTTGAAATGTTATACATTAGAGCATCATTGCATATTATATTTTATTTGCATTTTGATTTTGATCCTAGAAATTCTACGCAACTCAATGACCCACGGAGAGAGTTGGGGATTTCGTTATTTTCATATTTGGGTTTCCTCAAATTTTGAAAAGAGGATCATTTGATTTTATTTATTTTATCTTCAATTATTTCATTTATAAAAATACGAGAGAGGGAATAAAATGACTGTGATGCCCGGGTAATTAAGCTACAGTAATCCCACGCTAATGGTGCCACGTTACCTCCGTTACTGTTGCTAATCTATCGTTAGATCAAAAACGGTCCAAAATTCAAAGTTCAAAGTCAATCAAACAATAAAAGTTTTCAAATATTAAAACTAAAATGTTCGGAGTGAACCAAATATTGCATAGATAATAATATGGAGAAACCTAACTTTAATAAAATGTTTAAGTGTTCAAAATAATTAAAAATAGAGGTTTAAATATTAAAATAAATGCCTTTTGAATTTTATAAAATATTAAACTATTTTAATTTGGGTTGAGAATTAATGTGGCAATAGTATATTTAAAAGTATTAATTTAAGTGCTAGTGATAATTTTTATAAAACTAA
>NC_057805.1:115666426-115667243 GCF_018294505.1 Triticum aestivum
CCCCCCGATCTGGATCGGGGCTCAACCCCGACCGCGCCCCGCCGACGTCGCCGTTGCCGCCTGTGGATCCCGCGCCCCGCCGCCGAGCATCGTCGCCGGATCCGCCGGCTCGCGTCCCCGTACTCCTCCCCAATGGCCTTCACCGACCCTCGTCGCTCGCCGGACCGTCCCGGCCCCATCACGGCCGTCGCCGGACGCCTCCTCATCTTCCCCCACGCCGGCTCCCCCAAGCCTCGGCGAACGAACCCCTGCAACGCTGGTGAGGCCTTTGGCCTCCTCTTTCCTCTTTGCGCCCGCTCCTGCACGTCTCCCCGTCGCCAATCACGCACCGTCGGCCACCACACGCGCTGTCTGTGCCCGCCGGCGCCATCCCGCGCCCGCGCCTCGTGCCCCTACCCCTGCATCCGCTAGTCCCGCTCGCCGGCCGACCGCGCCACCCCCGCTTGACCTCGCTGGCCACCGCACCTGCCTCCTCTGCCTACCTGCAGCCCCTCTGCCGCCGTGGTCACCGCGCGCATCCTGCGCTCGCATTCGCCTGGGGATGTGCCCCCTGCTCCACGGTTTGCTCTGCGGCTGCTCGTCGGTGATGCCGCTCCCTCGCATCCGGCCTCCCCTGCCCGCGCTCCTCTCATTATCCTGCCGTCGCGTCCGTCGGGCCGCACCCGTGCCCCCACCGCTCGCTGTAGCCACCACCCGCCGTTGCTGCCCACCGCTGCTCCGGCTGCTGCCCCAGCCATGCTCGGGTCGCCGCCCGCGCGACCCTTGTCCGCCGGCGCCCGCGAGCCCCGTGGCTCCGCTCCGCTCCACCCCTGTTAAC
>NC_057805.1:115667314-115811683 GCF_018294505.1 Triticum aestivum
ATTAATTAATTAACTTAATTAATTATGATTAATTAACCTAATCACTTATAGTTAACTAATTAATCATGATTAGTTAGTCTAGCCAATGACAAACGGGACCCACGCGTCAGTTTGACCCAGTCAACTGACTGGTTGACTGCTGATGTCGTGCTGACATCATGCTGACGTCATAAATGCATTTTAGGATTAAACTAATTCTGTTAATTCTAGAAAATGATAAAATTCTTTTAAAATTAATATAAAATAAACCGTAACTCGGATGAAAAAGTTTTATACATGAAAGTTGCTCAGAACGACGAGACGAATCCGGATACGCAGTCCGTTCGTCCACCACACCTCCCTAACCTATCGAACTCGCAACTTTCCCCCTCCGGTCCGTCTGTCCGAAAACGCGAAACATCGGGAATACTTTCCCGGATGTTTCCCCCCTTCACCGGTATCACCTCATACCGCGTTAGAACACGTCTAGCTCTGCCTGTTGTCTTGTTATGCACTTGCTTGCTATGTATTTACTGTTTCTCCCCCCTCTTCTCTTCGGTAGACCCCGTGACGATGCTGATGCCCCTGTGGTCGACTACGTCACCGATGACCCCTCCTTCTTGTCTGAGCAACCAGGCAAGCCCCCCCCCCTTGATCACCAGATATCGCCTATTCTTCTCTATACTGCTTGCATTAGAGTAGTGTAGCATGTTACTGCTTTCCGTTAATCCTATCCTGATGCATAGCCTGTCATTGATGCTACAGTTGTTACCTTTACCTGCAATCCTACATGCTTAGTATAGGATGCTAGTGTTCCATCAGTGGCCCTACACTCTTGTCCGTCTGCCATGCTATACTACTGGGCCGTGATAACTTCGGGAGGTGATCACGGGTATATTCTATATGCATTATATACATGACACATGTGGTGACTAAAGTCGGGTCGGCTCGCGGAGTACCCGCAAGTGATTCTGGTGAGGGGGCTGAAAGGACAGGTGGCTCCATCCCGGTAGAGGTGGGCCTGGGTTCCTGACGGCTCCCGACTGTTACTTTGTGGCGGAGCGACAGGGCAGGTTGAGACCACCTAGGAGAGAGGTGGGCCTGGCCCTGGTCGGCGTTCGCAGATACTTAACACGCTTAACGAGATCTGGGTATTTGATCTGAGTCTGGCCATTTGGTCTATACGCACTAACCATCTACGCGGGAGTAGTTATGGGTATCCCGACGTCGTGGTATCAGCCGAAGCTCTTTTGACGTCAGCGACTGAGTGGCGCGCGCCGCATTGGACCGTAAGCTCGCGCTTGTATTAAGGGGGCTAGGTCTGCTTCCGGCCGCGTACGCAACGTGCAGGTGTGCATAGGGCGATGGGCCCAGACCCCTGCGCGCATAGGTTTAGACCGGCGTGCTGACCTCTCTGTTGAGCCTAGGTGGGGCTGCGACGTGTTGATCTTACGAGGCCGGGCATGACCCAGAAAAGTGTGTCCGGCCAAATGGGATCGAGCGTGTTGGGTTATGTGGTGCACCCCTGCAGGGAAGTTTATCTATTCGAATAGCCGTGTCCCTCGGTAAAAGGACGACCCGGAGTTGTACCTTGACCTTATGACAACTAGAACTGGATACATAATAAAACACACCCTTCCAAGTGCCAGATATAACCCGGTGATTGCTCTCTAACAGGGCGACGAGGAGGGGATCGCCGGGTAGGATTATGCTATGCGATGCTACTTGGAGGACTTCAATCTACTCTCTTCTACATGCTGCAAGATGGAGATGGCCAGAAGCGTAGTCTTCGACAGGATTAGCTATCCCCCTCTTATTCTGGCATTCTGCAGTTCAGTCCACTGATATGCCCCTTTACACATATACACATGCATATGTAGTGTAGCTCCTTGCTTGCGAGTACT
This sequence comes from Triticum aestivum, assembly GCF_018294505.1. NCBI lineage: Eukaryota > Viridiplantae > Streptophyta > Magnoliopsida > Poales > Poaceae > Triticum > Triticum aestivum. Next base: position 115,669,198 of record NC_057805.1, read on the forward strand.
TTGGATGAGTACTCACGGTTGCTTTTCTCCCTCTTTTCCCCTTTCTATACCTGATTGTCGCAACCAGATGCTGGAGTCCAGGAGCTAGAGATCCCGAGGATGATTCTACATGGAGTTCGGCTTCGAGGAGTAGTTAGGAGGACCCAGGCAGGAGGCTTTGCCTTTTCGATCGTTGCTACTTTTGTGCTAGCCTTCTTAAGGCAAACTTGTTTAACTTATGTCTGTACTCAGATATTGTTGCTTCCGCTGACTCGTCTATGATCGAGCACTTGTATTCGAGCCCTCGAGGCCCCTGGCTTGTATTATGATGCTTGTATGGCTTATTTATGTTTTAGAGTTGTGTTGTGATATCTTCCCGTGAGTCCCTGATCTTGATCGTACACATTTGCGTGCATGATTAGTGTACGGTCAAATCGGGGGCGTCACAAGTTGGTATCAGAGCCGACTGCCTGTAGGAATCCCCCTTTCCAACTCCTTGGCCGAAGTTGAGTCTAGTCAGTGAAAAATGTTTTACTAACATGACTGTGTGGCTTACGGGCCCACGTCGCCATTGGGTGGTATTAGGATCTTTTACTCCTTGCCTATACTCTGGGACTCTGATCTCTCTTCTATTCGGGTTAAATGATTTTACTAAATCTAACATTAGGATCTCGTTATCACTTTCACCCGGAGAGCCCCTTATTTACTGATGATCGTCTGCTGCACGTGAAGACCCTGAAGATACTCTCCGCTGATAACCCGAGAACTTGTGTTCATCGCTTTTGCAATTCCCTTTCATCGATAAACTCCTATGGATAACCACGTATACTCGCCACTCATACAATGTTTCCCAGTTGATCTTGTTATTACAAGATACCCCGAAATTCTCTCTGTTGTTCCGAGAATCCTTTGAGCTTACTGCCTTGCTGTTCTTTGTCACCTGAATACCCCTACGGATAATTCTCGCACTTACCGAGTATCCGGTCATCCCCAGTTGATTCAAGTATTCCACAATAGTCTTCAAAATACTATTCGATCTTCCAAAAATCCTCAGGAGCCTATTGCTCTTGAAATTCTTGTTTGCTTGCATTATGGTTAATCCCATAAGTCTCGTAATCTTATTGGCATCTCTTGTCATTATCATTTTGAGTCCGTTGATTCAATTTGTTGCGAATGCTCGCAATCCTCAATCATATCCTAGAATTCATTCTTCCGGCTCAGACGTCATTTTAAACGTGAGCTGGATCTCGACCTATCAAATTGCCATCGATTGTACCCCTAAGCCTACTCAACTTATCCATCCTTGATCAGAGCGTTGCTTCTGACCCCCTGAGTTGGAAATCATAATTCTTTTGCATTTGAACTTTGAGTTAGTCAGTTGTTTCTATAATCAGATCTCCTGGCATTCTTCTTCCTCTGGTTGAGTACCGATGCTCACATCAGATCCCTTGTGGACCATCGGTTCCTTTGTTGGATTTTATCCGACAGTGTCCTTCCTATTGAATAACCTTGTGAGCCTTTCCATGGGTATATAATGCCTTTGGTAAATTGTATCATCTGATTTTGAACAATGCTCTTCTTTCGAGCTTGTAATAATTACTCCGAAGTTTGTGGTATATGTTCCTAAGATGCCTTGATGGGTTGAACCTATGCCTTTCATAATACGTGTGAACTCGAAAGTTTTCATGAGTCATACTCTTCTGGTATTTTTCCAGATAAAAATTTTCCACACTGCAACTTCATCAAACGCGAGAAGTGAATGAAAGGTTATGCATTGAAGAAGTGGGAGTCGACCTTGAACTTTGTGTTCATGCCCATGGACACGATGTATACCTTATCATGGAAGCTTCTCTTAAAATAATTGTCCCCTTGTAATAAGTTCATCTGGTATCCGTGGACGTCGTTCCGACCATGTTCTCCTTTAAATACCATTTCTCGTACAAGTTTAAGCACTTGTCTTCTGTAAGAGCAATACCCCAGTCCAACCTCTACTTTGGTTTGTCGTCGAGTATTACCCCCTGGTATCTCGAGATTATCACGGAACTGCATAACTTCTTATGAGTTCTCCATCAAGTATTACATTCTCATGGATTCCAATTTTTCACGGGCTCCGAGTTATTAAACACTCAAGGACATCGATAACTGAATCGAGTCCGCATCATGGTTAAACAACTCTTAATAATCTCCCTTGTTTACGAGTTCGTACTCGATCACGTCATCCCTAGCCTGCTCGGCTATGTTATTATCGTGCTGATTTTAACTGTGCTACCTGGTCTTTATTCCCGGAGCACCACCTTCGACGCTGAGCTAAGCTTACGTCGATTTTCCTCGTCATATCATTTCGCCTTGGACAGCAAGCTTGATTTCGAGTTTGTGTCGTACCCCTGGTTCCAATAACTTTTCGCTTCATCATTCCTTTGACTTGATGTCATCACCGATCGATTACCTCTTCATAAATTCTCGCTACAAATGTGTCGTGAACATCATCAACATTCTGAGCTCTTCCAAGATATCTATCGAATTCTGGATGAGAAATACCATCCTTGACCTCGATGATTTGTTTTATCAATCGACCATTTTATCGCCTTCCATTCAACACAAACTTGTTCGTGTTTTGTGTTGTACCTTAATTTCCTTGCTATCTAGCTTATGATATGTTCTACCTTGGAGTATTACCATCTTTTATGTCAAGTATGTCGTAAGAATTTCACCACCTCGTATGACATCTTGGTACAGTGATACTTCTCCCCATCACCATTCTTTCTTGGTCCCCGTGTTGTTTCTAAAAGGAATACCGACCAATGGTCTGTGATGTGTAAATTCTAAACTTCTAGCAACCCTATTGCTTTGAAGTTATTGGTCTATAGTTTCATTCTACGTCTATGGCTTAATGAATCATCATTCGGACATTGATTGTGCTACCTAGCCCATATTTCGAGTGCACATTTCAACCAATGTTTAACTGTGTATGTTTTCCTCGAGCATACATCATTAAGTCATTCGATCTAGCTAATGTTATCTCCTTGTTCACATAGTGATGGAAATCCATCTTTTGGAAATCTCAATGGATTGTCGCTGAGTCAATCAGTCACCTCCTCACCTCTCCTTGATGTAATGATGAACCCTTGTTCGGAACTCGCTTCCATAGTTCATCTCCCGAGAATCTTCGATGTCGTTTCGACAATTTGTGTTGCACCTTTCTTCTCAGGCATCATGAGTCTGAGTTATCCTGACACCAATCAGATCTGAATCTCGGTCAGATATAATGGTTGGAACATATTTCCAAGAGTAATAACATTGGCCTATTTATGACCCGGTAAGGTGATGATACCCAACACACCTGGCCGGAGGCCCTATTGTTATAGATTCCTCTTCAGCAAGGTTAGCTATTCTTCCAGGAGGAAATCGTAAGACTTGTTCTATAAGTTGTTCCTGATGGATCCTTTTTGTTTCCAGAGTCTGATCTTCACCTGTTGACCATGTCAATGCTATCTCGAAGCATGTCTATGGTACTCTGATTTTCAACAGGGAACATTTGAAGCCCAAAGCTAATTGTTTCCTGCTCAATTATCCAAACACCGTTGTATGGGTAATGGCATGAAATTTCTCTCCCGTACCTAAAGAGTTTTCTACATTATATCATGTCATGGATATCTTGCTCTGCTTGTCCTTGGGAAGGATATAACCATTGAAATATGTGTTTAAACACATTTTCCTTTCCATTCTTCTGTTTAATCTGATAATCATATTTTCCTTTCCATTGTTTGGTTTAACCTTTCTGGTGATCTATATGATCCAAGCAGTAATATTCTCCTGCTTATGTAAACACCTCGGTGTACAACTCTGTCAGTAAGACCCTGTTACTATTGTTGGTGACATTTCGGTAACCACCGATGGACGAGAACTTTGCCTAATGGTCCGCCTCGTTTCAACGAGCAGGAAAATGGTTCTCTTCGTTCCTCGCCCTTGGTACCGACGATGTTGCTGACATATAACTGACAGGCTACCCTCTGACATGCCTTGCTATCATGATCGTGCAAGATGTCACCGCCCTTCCTACTTTTAACCCACATGGTGGGCCCATAACCCACAGTTCCACAGGATCGAAACCTGACTCTCCTGTGCACCCCTGTTCCCAAATTTATTCATCGCGCGTGGCCTCGTATGTAATTCACGGACCACCGTCCTACTGATCTATACTGGCATCAGACATAATACTTATTCCGATTGCTTTGAACCCCTTTCACACTTTGTTTCAGGCTTCGAACAATTGCCTACCCGTTTGAAACTCCTCATGGTACTTTCTTACTTTCTCTCAGTTTTTCTTAAGATTTAGTTCGAGAGTTACTTTCCGCCACCTTCCCCGATGATATTGACCAGATAGTAAACCTTGCAGAGGTCCGTTCTTCCAGAATACCCCCCTTACTCTGTCGTAAGTACGATGGAGTTCCCGAAGAAAGGACGACAACTTTATCATGATGACCTGAAGCAAGGAAATAAAGACATCAACGTAATGGATCAACCGCTTCGAGAAGAGCAACCAAGATCGAGAACGCTCGTTAGAATTTCGTGACCAAATCCCTCTCCCGTCACTTCCCCTCTTAAATCTCGGGACGAGATTTTCTTGTAGTGGAGGAGAATTGTGACGCCCGGGTAATTAAGCTACAGTAATCCCACGCTAATGGTGCCACGTTACCTCCGTTACTATTGCTAATCTATCGTTAGATCAAAACCGGTCCAAAATTCAAAGTTCAAAGTCAATCAACAATAAAAGTTTTCAAATATTAAAACTAAAATGTTCGGAGTGAACCAAATATTGCATAGATAATAATGGTGGAGAAACCTAACTTTAATAAAATGTTTAAGTGTTCAAAATAATTAAAAATAGAGGTTTAAATATTAAAATAAATGCCTTTTGAATTTTATAAAATATTAAACTATTTTAATTTGGGTTGAGAATTAATGTGGCAATAGGATATTTAAAATTATTAATTTAAAGTGCTAGTGATAATTTTTATAAAACTAAAATAAAAGAAAACCAAAATTAAAACAGTAAAAGAAAATAAATAAAAAGAAAAGAGAGAAGCAAAACTAAATAAAGGGAACCCCCCCCCCCCCCCCCGCACTGGGCCAACCGGCCCATCTGGCAGCCAGGCCAACTGGGCCCACCTAACCCCCTGGCCTATATGGCCTCACACCCGAAACCTAACCCCCAGCGCACACACTCCCCGCCCCCCCCCCCCCGCACGATACCCATCCCACTCTCTCCTTCCTCTCGCCCCCCCGATCTGGATCGGGCTCAACCCCGACCGCGCCCCGCCGACGTCGCCGTTGCCGCCTGTGGATCCCGCGCCCCGCCGCCGAGCATCGTCGCCGGATCCGCCGGCTCGCGTCCCCGTACTCCTCCCCAATGGCCTTCACCGACCCTCGTCGCTCGCCGGACCGTCCCGGCCCCATCACGGCCGTCGCCGGACGCCTCCTCATCTTCCCCCACGCCGGCTCCCCCAAGCCTCGGCGAACGAACCCCTGCAACGCTGGTGAGGCCTTTGGCCTCCTCTTTCCTCTTTGCGCTCGCTCCTACACGTCTCCCCGTCGCCAATCACGCACCGTCGGCCACCACACGCGCTGTCTGTGCCCGCCGGCGCCATCCCGCGTCCGCGCCTGGTGCCCCTACCCCTGCATCCGCTAGTCCCGCTCGCCGGCCGACCGCGCCACCCCCGCTTGACCTCGCTGGCCACCGCACCTGCCTCCTCTGCCTACCTGCAGCCCCTCTGCCGCCGTGGTCACCGCGCGCATCCCGCGCTCGCATTCGCCTGGGGATGTGCCCCCTGCTCCACGGTTTGCTCTGCGGCTGCTCGTCGGTGATGCCGCTCCCTCGCATCCGGCCTCCCCTGCCCGCGCTCCTCTCATTATCCTGCCGTCGCGTCCGTCGGGCCGCACCCGTGCCCCCACCGCTCGCTGTAGCCACCACCCGCCGTTGCTGCCCACCGCTGCTCCGGCTGCTGCCCCAGCCATGCTCGGGTCGCCGCCCGCGCGACCCTTGTCCGCCGGCGCCCGCGAGCCCCGTGGCTCCGCTCCGCTCCACCCCTGTTAACTCGCGCCCGTTAGCCCCCTGGTGGCTCGGCTGAGCCACCGACAGATGGGGCCTGCTAAAAGAAACAACAACGACGACGAAACGAAGGAGGATTTATAAAAAAAGGAATTAAAAATAATAATAGTTATAAAAATATTAATTAATTAATTAACTTAATTAATTATGATTAATTAACCTAATCACTTATAGTTAACTAATTAATCATGATTAGTTAGTCTAGCCAATGACAAACGGGACCCACGCGTCAGTTTGACCCAGTCAACTGACTGGTTGACTGCTGATGTCGTGCTGACATCATGCTGACGTCATAAATGCATTTTAGGATTAAACTAATTCTGTTAATTCTAGAAAATGATAAAATTCTTTTAAAATTAATATAAAATAAACCGTAGCTCGGATGGAAAAACTTTGTACATGAAAGTTGCTCAGAACGACGAGACGAATCCGGATACGCAGCCCGTTCGCCCGCCACACATCCCTAGCATAGTGAACCTATAACATTTCACCTCCGGTTCATCTGTCCGAAAACGCGAAACACCGAGAATACCTTCCCGGATGTTTCCCCCCTTCGCCGGTACCACCTATCCCTACGTTAGGTCACCCCTAGCACAACGTATCGCCGCGTCTTGCTTTGTGTTACATTTGATTGCTCTGTTATTTATTGTGTTCCCGCTCCGTTACTTCTTTCCGGTAGACTCCGAGACCGCTGCCGATGTTCGTCTGTTCGACTACATCGAAGATGACCCCTCCTTCTTGCCAGAGCAACCAGGCAAGCCCCCCCTTGATCACCAGATATCGCCTAGTCTTCTCTATACTGCTTGCATTAGAGTAGTGTAGCATGTTACTGCTTTCCGTTAATCCTATCCTGATGCATAGCCTGACATTGTTGCTACAGTTGTTACCCTTACCTGCTATCCTACTGCTTAGTATAGGATGCTAGCGTTCCATCAGTGGCCCTACACTCTTGTCCGTCTGCCATGCTATACTACTGGGCCGTGATCACTTCGGGAGGTGATCACGGGTATATACTATAAACATTATATACATGACACATGTGGTGATTAAAGTCGGGTCGGCTCGTTGAGTACCCGCAAGTGATTCTGATGAGGGGGCTGAAAGGACAGGTGGCTCCACCCCGGTAGAGGTGGGCCTGGGTTCCTGACGGCCCCCGACTGTTACTTTATGGCGGAGCGACAGGGCAGGTTGAGACCGCCTAGGTGAGAGGTGGGCCTGGCCCCGGTCGGCGTTCGCGGATACTTAACACGCTTAACGAGTTCTGGGTATTTGATCTGAGTCTGGCCATTTGGTCTATACGCACTAACCATCTACGCGGGAGTAGTTATGGGTATCCCGACGTCGTGGTATCAGCCGAAGCTCTTTTGACGTCAGCGACTGAGTGGCGCACGCCGCATTGGACCGTAAGCTCGCGCTTGTATTAAGGGGGCTAGGTCTGCTTCCGGCCGCGTACGCAACGTGCAGGTGTGCATAGGGCGATGGGCCCAGACCCCTGCGCGCATAGGTTTAGACCGGCGTGCTGACCTCTCTGTTGAGCCTAGGTGGGGCTGCGACGTGTTGATCTTACAAGGCCGGGCATGACCCAGAAAAGTGTGTCCAGCCAAATGGGATCGAGCGTGTTGGGTTATGTGGTGCACCCCTGCAGGGAAGTTTATCTATTCGAATAGCCGTGTCCCTCGGTAAAAGGACGACCCGGAGTTGTACCTTGACCTTATGACAATTAGAACTGGATACTTAATAAAACACACCCTTCCAAGTGCCAGATATAACCCGGTGGTCGCTCTCTAACAGGGCGACGAGGAGGGGATCGCCGGGTAGGATTATGCTATACGATGCTACTTGGAGGACTTCAATCTACTCTCTTCTACATGCTGCAAGATGGAGGCTGCCAGAAGCGTAGTCTTTGACAGGATTAGCTATCCCCCTCTTATTCTAGTATTCTGCAGTTCAGTCCACTGATATGGTCCTTTACACATATACCCATGCATATGTAGTGTAGCTCCTTGCTTGCGAGTACTTTGGATGAGTACTCACGGTTGCTTTTCTCCCTCTTTTCCCCCTTCTATACCTGATTGTCGCAACCAGATGCTGGAGTCCAGGAGCTAGAGATCCCGAGGATGATTCTACATGGAGTTCGGCTTCGAGGAGTAGTTTGGAGGTCCCAGGCAGGAGGCCTTGCCTTTTCGATCGTTGCTACTTTTGTGCTAGCCTTCTTAAGGCAATCTTGTTTACTTATGTCTGTACTCAGATATTGCTGCTTCCGCTGACTCGTCTGTGATCGAGCACTTGTATTCGAGCCCTCGAGGCCCCTGGCTTGTATTATGATGCTTGTATGACTTGTTTATGTTTTAGAGTTGTGTTGTGATATCTTCCCGTGAGTCCCTGATCTTGGTCGTACACATTTGCGTGCATGATTAGTCCTTGAAACTAGGGGTTTTACTGACCATCAACACTTGATGCTCCTTTTTGATTTCTACCTCCGCTACCTTTAGCATTGCGAAGAGCTCGGGAATCGTCTTATCCATCCCTTGCATTTTATAGTTCATCACGAAGCTCTTGTAGCTTGGTGGCAGTGATTGAAGAATTCTGTCAATGACGCAATCATCCGGAAGTTGAACTCCCAGTTGAATTAAGTGATTATTATACCTAGAAATTTTGAGTATATGCTCACTGACAGAACTATTCTCCTCCATCTTGCAGCTGTAGAACTTATTGGAGACTTCATATCTCTCAATTCGGGCATTTGCTTGAAATATTAACTTCAACTCCTGGAACATCTCATATGCTCCATGACGTTCAAAACGTCGTTGAAGTCCCGGTTCTAAGCCGTAAAGCATGGCACAGTGAACTATTGAGTAGTCATCAGCTTTGCTCTGCCAGGCGTTCTTAACGTCGTCAGTTGCATCAGCAGCAGGCCTGGCACCCAGCGGTGCTTCCAGGACGTAATTCTTCTATGCAGCAATGAGGATAATCCTCAAGTTACGGACCCAGTCCGTGTAATTGCTACCATCATCTTTCAACTTTGCTTTTTCAAGGAACACATTAAAATTCAACAGAACAATAGCATGGGCCATCTATCTACAATCAACATAGACAAGCAAGATACTATCAGGTACTAAGTTCATGATAAATTTAAGTTCAATTAATCATATTACTTAAGAACTCCCACTTAGATAGACATCCCTCTAATCCTCTAAGTGATCACGTGATCCATATCAACTAAACCATGTCCGATCATCATGTGAGATGGAGTAGTTTCAACGGTGAACATCACTATGTTGATCATATCTACTATATGATTCACGCTCGACCTTTCGGTCTCCGTGTTCTGAGGCCATATCTGTTATATGCTAGGCTCGTCAAGCTTAACCTGAGTATTCCGCGTGTGCAACTGTTTTGCACCCTTTGTATTTGAACGTAGAGCCTATCACACCCGATCATCACGTGGTGTCTCAGCACGAAGAACTTTCGCAACGGTGCATACTCAGGGAGAACACTTATACTTTGATAATTTAGTGAGGGATCATCTTATAATGCTACCGTCAATCAATACAAGATAAGATGCATAAAAGATAAACATCACATGCAATCAATATAAGTGATATGATATGGCCATCATCATCTTGTGCTTGTGATCTCCATCTCCGAAGCACCGTCATGATCACCATCGTCACCGGCGCGACACCTTGATCTTCATTGTAGCATCGTTGTCGTCTCGCCAATCTTATGCTTCTACGACTATCGCTACCGCTTAGTGATAAAGTAAAGCATTACAGGGCGATTGCATTGCATACAATAAAGCGACAACCATATGGCTCCTGCCAGTTGCTGATAACTCAGTTACAAAACATGATCATCTCATACAATAAAATTTAGCATCATGTCTTGACCATATCACATCACAACATGCCCTGCAAAAAACAAGTTAGACGTCCACTACTTTATTGTTGCAAATTTTACGTGGCTGCTACGGGCTTAGCAAGAACCGTTCTTACCTACGCATCAAAACCACAACGATAGTTTGTCAAGTTGGTGCTGTTTTAACCTTCGCAAGGACCGGGCGTAGCCACACTCGGTTCAACTAAAGTTGGAGAAACTGACACCCGCCAGCCACCTGTGTGCAAAGCACGTCGGTAGAACCAGTCTCGCGTAAGCGTACGCGTAATGTCGGTCCGGGCCGCTTCATCCAACAATATCGCCGAACCAAAGTATGACATGCTGGTAAGCAATATGACTTATATCGCCCACAACTCACTTGTGTTCTACTCGTGCATATAACATCAACGCATAAAACCAGGCTCAGATGCCACTGATGGGGAACGTAGTAATTTAAAAAAAAACCTACGCACACGCAAGATCATGGTGATGCATAGCAACGAGAGGGGAGAGTGTTGTCCATGTACCCTCGTAGACTGAAAGCGGAAGCGTTAGCACAACGCGGTTGATGTAGTCGTACGTCTTCACGATCCGACCGATCAAGTACCGTACGCACGGCACCTCCGAGTTCAGCACACGTTCAGCCCGATGACGTCCCTCAAACTCCGATCCAGCCGAGTGTTCAGGGAGAGTTTCGTCAGCACGACGGCGTGGTGACGATGATGATGTTCTACCGACGCAGGGCTTCGCCTAAGCACCGCTACAATATTATCGAGGTGGACTATGGTGGAGGGGGGCACCGCACACGGCTAAAAGATAAAGCGATCAATTGTTGTGTCTCTAGGGTGCCCCCTGCCCCCGTATATAAAGGAGGAAGGGGGGAGGTGCGGCCGGCCAGGAGGAGGCACGCCAGGAGGAGTCCTACTCCCACCGGGAGTAGGACTCCCTCCCTTTCCTTGTTGGACTAGGAGAGGAGAGGGAAGGAGAGAGGGGGAAAGGAAAGGGGGGGCGCCGCCCCCCCTCCTTGTCCAATTCGGACTTGGGGGGGAGGGGTGCGCGGCTGCCCCTTGGCCTCCTCTCCTCTTCCACCAATTGGGCCCATGAGGCCCAATAGCCTCTGGGGGGTTCCGGTAACCCCCCCGGTACTCCGGTATATATCTGATAACCCCCGGAACCATTCTGGTGTCCGAATATAGTCATCCAATATATCAATCTTCATGTCTCGACCATTTCGAGACTCGTCGTCATGTCCGTGATCACATCCGGGACTCCGAAAAACCTTCGGTACATCAAAACATATAAACTCATAATAGAACTTTCATCGAAATGTTAAGCGTGCGGACCCTACGGGTTCGAGAACTATGTAGACATGACCGAGACACGTCTGCGGTCAATAACCAATAGCGGAACCTGGATGCTCATATTGGCTCCCACATATTCTACGAAGATCTTTATCTGTCAGACCGCATAACAACATACGTTGTTCCCTTTGTCATCGGTATGTTACTTGCCCGAGATTCGATCGTCGGTATCTCAATACCTAGTTCAATCTTGTTACCGGCAAGTCTCTTTACTCGTTCCGTAATACATCATCCCGCAACTAACTCATTAGTTGCAATGCTTGCAAGGCTTAAGTGATGTGCATTACCGAGAGGGCCTAGAGATACCTCTCCGACAATCGGAGTGACAAATCCTAATCACGAAATACGCCAACCCAACAAGTACCTTCGGAGACACCTGTAGAGCACCTTTATAATCACCCAGTTACGTTGTGATGTTTGGTAGCACACAAAGTGTTCCTCCGGTAAACGGGAGTTGCATAATCTCATAGTCATAGGAACATGTATAAGTCATGAAGAAAGCAATAGCAACATACTAAACGATCGAGTGCTAAGCTAACGGAATGGGTCAAGTCAATCACATCATTCTCCTAATGATGTGATCCCGTTAATCAAATGACAACTCATGTCTATGGCCAGGAAACATAACCATCTTTGATCAACGAGCTAGTCAAGTAGAGGCATACTAGTGACACTCTGTTTGTCTATGTATTCACACAAGTATTATGTTTCCGGTTAATACCTTTCTAGCATGAATAATAAACATTTATCATGATATAAGGAAATAAATAATAACTTTATTATTGCCTCTAGGGCATATTTCCTTCACTTCCGTGGGCGGTGGGGCCTTATCGTGTGTAATCTCGTTACACACATGCCAGGAACTCCACCGCGTCATCAGTACCACCATGTGTTATGTGTTGGAGAGTGGGTGTAGGACGTCAGAGAGCCACTCCGGCCTTGTGTTCCGGACTGCAACAATCTCCGGGAACATCTAGTCCTTCGACATCGTGCGCCAGGCTCACCACTTGAGGGCACCTGCACAGAACATGGAAATCATCATTGTGTTCCATACCATAGAGAGGGCACACGTTGTTAGTTTCCAACTGTTGTGAATGCTTATTTGCCCACGTAGCTAATGTGTTGGAAACCAGATATGAAGAAAACACCCAAACCTTTGGGAGAGCAGGCCATCCCTGCATGGTCTTCCAGATGGTGCGACAACCATCCGGTGCCCTGCTTGATGCAGTCGCATTTGGACGCTCCCGCTCGTCCATGGCAAAGCGGTATGCCGACATAGCAAACATGACTATCTGGTCAGAGAAATAAAAGGAGAAAATCGACACTTCTCTAGTCATTTGTATAATAAGTACCCTTGGATTGAATATAGTGTAAAAGAGCATGCGTCATTTTGCTTTGTGTGCTAGTTGTTTAAGGTGAAATCTAAGGGTGGCAACAACTTTGTTGAAGGTGGTCGGAGAAGTTGGGACAAATGTGAGAGACTTACCACCCATGTGGGTGGTATAAAAAGTATCCATAATCCAGATCAAGAGAAGTTCAACTTCTTTGTGAATCCAGAAACTTCGGTTTCTAAGGTTATCATTAAGATACCAGAAGTGAATAGAAATCTTTACATTGATAGTCTGACTTATTCGATTAGAAGCTTGAGGTTTATTTTGGGATAAGGATTGATATTTCTTGGACATGATGAAAGTGGAGATTCATGTAACGAAGGAAACTTTCTTGAACTTCTAGCTTGTCTTGCTGCATATAATGAAGACACCGACAAGATTGTATTGAACAATGCTCCAAGAAAATGTAAGCTGATTTGTCATAGAATACAAAATGAAATCATCAATTGTTCTTCGATGGAGGTTAATAGACACATAGTTTAGGAAATTGGTGATGGTCACTTTGCAATTCTAGCTGATGAGCCTAGAGATGTATCTCAAAAGGAACAACTAGCTCTTTGCTTCCGCTATGTTCATAAACTTGCTTGGGTATGTGAGCACTTTCTTGGAGTAATACATGTGGCTAATGCCACCTCTTTGTCATTGAAGACAATGATTGAGTTGTTACTTGATGCCCATCATTAGACTCTTTTCTCAAGTGTGTGGACAAGGTTATGATGGGGTTAGTAACATGAAAAGTGAGATCAAGGGGCTAAAAACATTGATTATGAACGAGTCACCATGCGCTTACTACATCCATTGCTTTGCACACACTCCAGTTGGTTCTTGTTGTCGTTGCCAAAGCAAATAGTGGGTCGGTGTGGTCTTTTGATCAAGTCTCTTAGCTATTGAATATCATTGGACTTTCTTGTAAGTGCCATGACATGCTTCAAAATGTTAGAGCGCAAGAAATTTTGAAAGCACTTGAAGATGGTGAAGCACAAAGTGGATGTGGATTAAACCAAACGATGGGGTTAGCCCGGCCGATGGAAATTTGTTGGGGTTCTCATTACAAAACTGCCGTGCACATCATTACTATGTATTCCACAATCCGCATAGTGCTCATGAAGATTGAAAAATATCCCGCACATAGAAATGATTGGCTAAAAAGTACATACAATTGTGGAAGCTTTTGAGTCATAAGTGGTTGTTTTTAATGCACACTTGATGCTTGTTATACTTGCGTAAACTGATGAGTTATCTCTGAAAGGATCGAGATGGACCTAGAGGGGGTGAATAGGTAGAATTGAAAATTTTAATTATTACTTACCAATTTTAGGCAATAATGCGGAATATGAAAGTGAGCCTAACAATTGCAAGTGTGATGCTAAGAGCTAAGCAAGATAAACAAGTAACACAAGTATGTGAGTAAGCAAGCACAATATGATATAAGTAAGTGCTAAGAGACAAGTAACCACAAGTAGAGAGTTAGGGTTAGGAATAACCACAACCCTGGGAGACGAGGATGTATGCCGATGTTCACTTCCTTGGAGGGAAGCTACGTCACCGTTAGAGAGGTGGATGTTACCACGAAGGCACACCAACGCCATGAAGGCTCGCCCTATTCTCCCTTTGAGACAACACCACGGAGGCGTTTCTCAACCACTAGTGGTAGACCTTGAGGTGGTCTCCAAACCCTCACAAACTTTTTCGGGGGTAATCAAAATGGTCGATTCCTCTCCGAAAGACTCCTACCGCCTAGGAGTCTCCAACCTCCAAGAGTAACAGGACCGATGGGAAAAAGCTCAAGACTTGCTCAAATCACAAATTCCTTTGGTGCAAAGAAGGGGAAGGAGTGGATCTATCACTTGATCGGACAACTTCTCTCAAATGCTCCCAAATCCCTTGGGGATCTAAGATTTGGTGTGGAGGAGTGAGAGAGAGAGTGAAATGTGTTCTAGGGTTTGTTCAAAGTAAATGGTCAATCCTCTCCCGTGGAGGAGAAGGGCTATATATAGTGTGAGCTCAAATGTGGCCGTTGTAGCACAAGTGAACGGGCAGGCCGGACATCCGGGCAAGGTGGCCGGACATCCGGGCTGGCGAGGCACTTGAAGAACAGAGGAGAAGCATAGATAAAAAAGAGGGGTCGGACATCCGGGGGCCAAGCCCGGACATCCGGCAAATCAGGAAACCTCGGACATCCAGCAAATGCCCAGACATCCGGCAGGTTCACCTAGATGAGGACGCCCTTTGGATAGCGCAAGCCGGACATCCGACAAGAAAGCCCGGAAATCCGGGGTGCACGGGGAGCCCAGACATCCGGCATAGAGGGCCGGACATCCGGCAAGCAGCACCAGCACAAAGTGCTCTCTGGATAGCTAGGCCCGGATATCCGGTGAGGAGGCCGGATATCCGGCGTGAGGCCCGAACATCCGGCGTGGGGCCCGGACATCCGTCTTGAAGCCCGAACATCCGGCAAGCCAGAGATAAAAACATGTTAGAGAGTATGAAGATGGAGTATGTGCATTTATGGGAAGGAGGTTTGTGGCAAGAGCAAGCCTTTAACTAACCCTATCGATTCCCACTTAATAGTGCGGGATCCTATACTCAAGAAAACAAATATGTAATCAATTTTGATACTTCATCCTTGAGTAAAATCACTTCGTATGCTCTTGGTCCACACACTTTGATGAACCGGGGACTAACACCTGAGATTTACTTGACAACCATAGTTAGTCCCCTACATGTATATTGTCATCAACATCAAAACACGATGTAAGGGCATGGTTGCACTTTCAATCTCCCCCTTTTTGTTTGTTGATGACAATCATACATGTAGTATCATAGATGCAATAAATAAATTTAACATTGACAATCATGAGAGCAAAAGTACAAAATATGTTTATGTTTCTATTTGCTTTTAGCTCCCCCTCATTGTGTGCATGAGATGAATATGTTAGGATCGTATGGTAGCATATGTAGCTCAAATAGATATAAATGTGAGAGACAAGCACATATGAAACCACCATAACACATAGACTAAAAAGATTTCATAGCCACAAGGATAATATCATAGTCTCAAACGATCAAGTACCATAGGTAGCAACATAACAAGTTTGAATAATAGCTAACACAAATAGCCAACACATAGCATGACCATACTAAGATACTACTTCTCCCCCTTTGACAGCAACAAGTAAAAAGGGGCGAAGAACTAGACAGACTCGGTCACTCCTGGAGGATGTCATCATCACCATCAAAGAACTCGGTGTACTCGTCACGAGACGGGAACTCGAAGGTGAAAGAGGACGGAGCTGCGGGAATCGGATCATCAACACTCACAGGACTCCCACGGTCACGAAGGCGTTGCTTGAGCTGATTCTTGGAGATGATGAGGCGCTTCTGAACATCATGATTCTGCTTACAGCTGAAAGTGATTGCCTTCATGATAGCAGACTGAGCCTTGCCTAAGAACAAGGCAAGGCGTCCACACGGAGCAGACGAGGAAGAAGGCACGGAGGAACCAGTGGGCTGAGACCCACCAGCAGACTTCCTAGGTGGTCGAGGTGCAGCAGCCGGTTCAGGAGTGGCCATGCGCATATGGACGGGAGGCTTCCAAATGGAATGCCCAACTGTCTTAGCAACCACAAACGGAGCAGTGTGATCAATTATGGCCTGAATGAATGGAGCATGTGGGAATTGACGCGTCTGAATGAAGCTGGAGAGACGAATCTCATGCCAAATATAGTGAGCGGTGTCAAGAGGCTCAGTAGGTGCATCATGCATACGTACCATTAGATTAATCCAGTCGTTGCGAGCCCTTGCGCGATCTCTCTTCTTCGGATAGAGAGTGTGGAGAACACACTGATAGAGAATGTAGTAGGGAGACCGGAAAATAGATGACTCATTGGGTGGATATGCACGTTCCTCTTCAGTGAGCCGAGAGATGGGCTTAAGAAGAGCCACACAAGCATCAATCCCTTTGGGCCTATAGCGAGGATCCATACTGTGAATGTGATGACCAACACCGGAGAAGCCCAAAATCTGAACAAAACGGTCATAGGTGATGCTCAACACAGTGTCATCAGTCATCCATGTGAGAGTGTTGTCTGGCCCAAAGAAGCAGGTGGCATAGAACTGAAGGATGGCAACTTCATTCCAATCACACTTGAAGGTCATGGCTTGACCTAGAGTCATATCATCAATGATTTTGACGGTGTTGTAAGGGAACATGGCAGGATGATCACGCATGAACTGAAGATCCAGGTATTTATGAGGGGCAAGTCCACGACCATGGATGAAACTTGAGTAAAGATCTTGCTGCATGCGAGTACAGAACCGAGGATCCTCGACATCAGCCACCATCTCATATGGGTTGGAATCTCATCGGAACTCAAGATATGGACCAGCCCCCACGGTGGTGAAGTCGTGTGTGGGGCGGTACCCGCTCAAAGGAAGCTCCATGGAGATACGACGACCATGGACCACGGGCATTGCCGCACCATGGACTTGAGGCATAGGGGCCCTCCTAGTGCCAGGCTTGGACTGCCCAACAGAATGTCTTGGCGCAATGTCATCCTGTTCTTCCACAACATAGTCCTCATCATCCGGATCAGAGGCCGAAGGACTTGGGGATGGTGCCCGATGCTTCTTCTTAGTGGTGGTCTTCTTCTTCTTAGGTCGAGCATGTTCATCGGAATCGGTGGAACCTTGCCGGCGATCGACTGAAACACAGACGGATACGGTCCCGGTGAGAAGGAGCTAAAAATTATGAACAAGGATAAGGCAAATTAAACGTGGGATGAACATTTTTAACCATGACCATAGGAAAAGTCCAAGTGGTAGATCAAAATTTTGACATTCCCATGATTAAGTTGTTTAACCAAGTACATAGAGAGAATTTTAGGCTAGGCAACTGACATCAAATCTCTAGAGATAGATATACGCCAAGATAGCCATGAAAGATAATGAAGCCCTAAGATGGTTTGGGCACAACAAGAGAAGAATGCAAGAGAGATAGCATCCATACCCCAGGAAGAAGGCTCGGGGCCGCAGTTCTTGGTACGTGCCATGAGGAACTCCGGCGGTGAATCCCACAAGACACAGGTTCCTCCCGAGTGATTCACACCACAACCCAAGGAATGGATTGGATGGAAACGTAGATCGGGAGGAGAGGAAGCCGTGGGCAGGAGATCGGGGCCGGAGGACGGAGGAGAAGGCCGGGGCAGCGCCGGAGCACAGCCCGGCGGCGCGGCGGCTATTTTGAAAGGATGGGGAGAGCAAGGGGAGAATGGGGAACTGCCACCAAATCCCGAGCCCACCCCCGTTATGTGTGGCTACGGGCGACGGGCCGGACATCCGGGGACCTGGCCCGGATATCCGGCGTGCGGAGGTCAGAGAGCAGAAAAACTAGGGCCAATGGGCCAGACATCCGGGGACCAAGCCCGGATATCCGACGTGTGGAAATCAGAGAGAGGATCCAGGGCCTAGATGTCCGGCTAGGGCCCGGATCTCCAGCCACTAGTAGTGCTCGACGGAAATTTGAAGTAGAAACCTGCCAGGGCCCGGATGTCCGGCTGAGGAGCCAGATGTCCGGCAATTGGACAGTGAGCTCAGCCAGGGGAAAATCTTGTAAGGAGGGGTCAACAAAGATATATTGATATAGACTCCGCCAAGGAGATTTAGAGTTCGCAGGATAATAACTTGAGTAATTGATGGCCATACTACGATGGGCAATAATAACCCAACAATATGAAGTAAAGAGAGGTTCATATATGCAATCCATGAGCGGTGACCGAAGTCACCATGTTTGAGCATATGGGACATAGTACCACAAAGATTGCGACTTTTGGGTACATAGTCACGACTCCATCATTTTAAAGCACCATAGTCCAAAAAGAGACCATGATAGCTTTGAGAGTGTTTGTTCTATTTATGCATTATGTAGGGTGAGAGTACTCATGAATTGAGTGTCTCCCCCTAAATATATGCCTACATAAGACAAGACATTATGAAAATGCATGCATGGGTACTAGATTTCACATAATGTTGTCAAGCTCCAAGATACCAAGTTCACGCCTAAGTTGACAAAACCTTGCTTCATCCAATGGCTTGGTGAAAATGTCTGCAAGTTGCATATCTGTGCCAACATGAGCAATATCAATTTCACCTTTTTCCACATGATCTCTCAAGAAATGATACCTAATATCAATGTGCTTGGTGCGGGTATGATCTTTGGGGTTCTCAGCAATATTGATGGCACTTTCATTATCACATAGAAGAGGCACATTTCTATAGGTGATACCGTAATCCTTCAAAGTTTGCCTCATCCATAGTAATTGAGTTGCACAACTGGCGGTTGCAATGTATTCAGCTTCGGCGGTGGAGAGGGCAACACAATTTTGTTTCTTCGAGGACCAACTTACCAAGGAGCGTCCAAGAAATTGACATGCACCGGAGGTGGACTTACGATCCACTTTGTCTCCAGCCCAATCCGCATCCGTGTACCCAATGAGATCAAACTTAGCATCCTTGGGGTACCATAGACCCAACTTTGGGGTGTGAACAAGGTATCTAAGAATATGCTTAACCGCCTTATGATGACTTTCCCTAGGGGAAGCTTGAAATCTAGCACACATGCATACACTAAACATGATGTCTGGTCTAGATGCACAAAGATAAAGCAATGAACCAATCATAGAGCGGTAAATAGATGGGTCGAAAGGAATACCATTTGTGTCTTCAGTGAGTACAATTTTGGTTGGCATGGGTGTCTTACATGGACTAGCATCAGACATGCCAAACTTCTCTAGGATATCCTTGAGGTATTTTGCTTGAGACAAGAAAATTCCTTCTTGAAATTGTTGAATTTGAAATCCGAGGAAGAACTTCAAATCCGCATTGAGTGACATTTCAAAATTCTTGGTCATGGAAGCCGCAAACTTCTTGCACAAATGAATGTTAGGAGAACCAAAAATGATATCATCTACATAGATTTGGCATAAGATCAAATCACCCTTGTCCCTCTTAGTAAAAAGAGTGGGATCGATCACCCCTCTCACAAAACCATCATCGAGTAAAAACTTC
Source organism: Triticum aestivum (assembly GCF_018294505.1). Taxonomy (NCBI): domain Eukaryota; kingdom Viridiplantae; phylum Streptophyta; class Magnoliopsida; order Poales; family Poaceae; genus Triticum; species Triticum aestivum. The sequence continues at coordinate 115,688,979 of NC_057805.1, forward strand.
TTAAGATGATCATACCAAGCACGAGGTGCTTGTTTGAGGCCATACAAAGCCTTATGAAGTTTATACACATAGTCTTTGTGATCGGGATCAACGAACCCAGGTGGTTGTGATACATATACTTCTTCTTGTAGAGGACCGTTAAGGAAAGCACTCTTCACATCCATTTGATGTAATGTAAAACCATTGAAAGCAGCATAAGCAAGTAAGATGCGAATGGATTCAAGACGGGCAACGGGGGCAAAGGTCTCACCAAAGTCCAAACCTTCAACTTGTGAGTACCCTTGTGCCACTAACCTTGCCTTGTTACAGATGATTACACCATTCTCATCTTTCTTGTTCTTGAAAATCCATTTTGTTCCAATGACATTGTGCTCGGTAGTTAGCCTCTTGACTAATGACCACACTTGGTTGCGTTCAAAACTGTTCAACTCTTCTTGCATAGCAACGAGCCAATCGTTGTCCATCAATGCATCTTGTACCTTGAGAGGCTCAACACTAGACACAAACGAGAAGTGAGCACAAAAGTTTGTCAAATGTTTACGAGTGACTCTACCTTCCGATACGCCGGTGAGAATTTTGTCAACATCAACACGACCGACCACCCGAGGCATGATGGAGGTTAGGGTTTCGCGGGGTTCAACTTCATGTCCATCATCCACGTCCTCAACATATGGATCATTAATGTGTGGTGGAAGATCTTCTTCTTCATATTGAATTTGTTGAGGTTCATCATCAATGATTGCACTTTCTTGTTCTTGCCCTTGATGATGATCTTGTTCATCAGAATTATCACGAAGAGGAACTTGATCATCTTCTTGCACTTGAACTAAGGGCATTGGTTGAGCAATAGGAGCTTGTGATGGTATAGGTGTTGAAGTAGTTTGTTGATGTGTGAGGCTTCCATCTTCTTCTTCATCATCATGAGGTTCTTGTTCCATTGGAATAAGTGCACCAACACCCATTGTCAAAATATCTTGAGAAGAATCTTCTTCACCTACATCACTTAGATCAACTTGCTCCCCATGGGAGCCATTAAATTCATCAAACACCACGTCACAGGTTTCTACAACACATCCATTGGATTTGTTGTAGACTCTATAGGCGTGAGAGTTTGATCCATAGCCAGCAAATATGCCCTCAATTGTTTTGGATTGAAATTTTCCTAACCATTCTCTTTTGTTGAGGATGAAACATTTGCACCCAAATACATGAAAGTACTTTTAATTCAGCTTGTTCCTAGTTAGGATCTCATATGGAGTCTTTTTCAATATAGTGCGGAGGAAGAGCCGGTTTGATGCATGGCATGCGGTGTTGACAGCCTCGGCCCAAAAACTATGTGGTGACTTGTATTCATCCAACATGGACCTTGCCATCTCCACAAGTGTGCGGTTCGTCCTTTCTGCTACACCATTTTGTTGGGGAGTGTATGGTGCTGAATATTGATGCTCAATCCCTTCATCACTAAGAAATCCTTCCAAGGTATAGTTCTTGAACTCAGAGCCATTATCACTTCTTATTGCCAAGATTTCTTTGTCAAACTTGCGTTGTGCTTGCTTGGCAAAATCAATGAAGGTGATCTTCGTCTCGTCCTTGGACTTGAGGAAGAAGACCCATGTATATCTTGAGTAATCATCAACAATGACAAGCCCATACTTTTTCCCACCAAGACTATCCCATGAAGGAGGCCCAAAAAGATCCACATGAAGGAGCTCCAAAGGCCTTGAAGTAGACACAATATTCTTGGGTGGGTGCTTTGATTGATGTTGCTTCCCGGCTATGCATGCACTACACACACGATCTTTCTCAAAAGAGACATTGGTTAGTCCAAGGATGTGATTACCCTTTAAGAGATCTTGAAGATTTCTCATGCCGACATGGGCTAGCCGGCGATGCCATAGCCACCCCTTGTCGGCCTTGGCCATTAGACAAGTTGCATGGAATGTGCTCTCTTTCGAGAAATCAACCGTGTAAAGGTTGCCATCCAACTCTCCAACAAAGGCCACTTCGAGAGTATCTCTCTTAAAGACTTTCACATCCGTTAGTCCAAAGAGTGTATCATAACCAACAGAAGCCAATTGGCGAACAGAAAGCAAATGGTATTTAAGGGATTGGACAAGCATGACATTTGCAAGAGACATGTCATTTGTGATAGCCACCTTGCCCAACCCGAGTACCTGTCCTTTTGATCCTCCACCAAACATAATGCTCATAAATGGTTGAATAGCTTCCATGAAATCGTAGAGCAATTTGCTATCTCCGGTCATATGATTGGTACATCCACTATCAATCACCCATTTTACTCCACCGGAGAAGGCAACCTACACACAATTATGACTTGGTTAGAGGCACCCATTTTGCAATGGGACCTCTCAAGTTAGTCACAAGGGTCTTAGGGACCCAAATAGCATAAAACGGAATGCATTTCGAGGACCAACAAACTTTGCATAAACTTCTCCATCCTTAGTCTTACGAAGTACATAGGATGGAGGCATGAACTCTTTTGGCTTGTTGAGAGTGGGCATGCCCCTTGTGGCCTTCCCACTAACAACCTTACCTTTCTCCTTGTGCCCTTCTCGTACAAATGTTTCTTTTAGAGGGGTGGTGCACTTTTGAGAAGACGTCTTCTTCTTGCTTGTGCTTGGGTCAAACCCGAGCCCCTCTTTGGCAAACACCTCATTGTGTTGGCTCAATACCTCATTAAGGTTCTTTTGTCCTTGAGCACATGTCATGAGACCTTTCTCGATTTGAGCCTTGAGAAAGCGATTCTCCTCAAGAATAGATGCTAGATCACTACTAGAGTTAGTAGTACAAGCATCAACATTGATAATAGGAGAAGAGTAAGCCTTGGCTAGAGTTTCAAGATAAGTAAGCTTGAGCGTCTCAAAACTCTTTGTAAGAAGGGTGAGCTCTTCTTCCTTAGTCTTGAGGGACACGGATAGGAGCTCACAATCCTTAGAGAGAGAAGCATGAGACTTCACAAGCTTACTTTTATCATTCATCAACTCTTCGCAAGAGTCATTAGCCTTTTTCAAGGAGGCAAGATCTTTAGTATGAACATCAATGTTTGCACCAATTTTCAAGCATAGTTCATCATTTCGTGCTTCCTCATATTGGACTTTCCGCTCAAGGATTTCATATTTTTCCTTTTCCTCGGTGACGAGGGTTTCGAGTTCCTTAATGGTGATGGTGTGCTTACTCACCATCTCCATAAGCATACGAAACATAGTGAGCTTCTTTCCTTTGAGGGAGCACATGAACTTATTTAGTTTAGCAAGCATAGGATCATCTATATCATCATCCTCGTAACTATCCTCCGCATCAAGATACTCATCACTAGGAGTAGGAGGAGTAAAAAGAGGAGGGTTTGATCGTGGGGTTACCTTGACCTTGTCAGGAGAGCTTTGGTCCTCTCCATCTTCTACCACGGCCTTTGCCATTAGGCACTTGTGAGCGTTGCCCTTGTAGTCCTTCATATAGTTGTAGGTGACAACATCACCACTCTTGTTGACTAGCCTCAACGTGTTTTGAGAATCTTGAGAAACTCCGGCAACACCACTAACATCATACGGATCGGATTCTTCATGAGCAACCATTGCTTTCCCATCTCTCTTCTTGAGCTTGGAGTTCAAAGGATTTGGCAACTTCTTCTTGGGAAAGGTCTTGGGAAATCTTGGTGTATCTTCTCTCTTCTCATAAGGGCACTCGTTGGAGAAGTGGTTGGTTTCTTCACAGTTGTAGCATTTCCTCACTTTCTTCTTCTGGAATCTTCCCTTGAATTTTCCCGCGCTAAACTTCTTGACAAAGAGAGCAATGCCTTCATATGACGGGCTCTCATCTGAGTCAATCTCATCACCATCCTCATCATCATCATCTTCTTCTTCACTTTGCTCTTCTTCACATACATGCTTGGCCTTCAATGCAAGATTGATCTTTGATGTTGAGGTACCATGCATGGCAAGATGTTTTGTGGCATTTGCCTTTGACTCTTCAAATAGTTGGAAAGTGGATATGATGTCATCTGGAGTCATGTGCTTTAAGCCATGGTGTTGTCTTATGTCCCACACTATTTGGTGATGATATGGAGCAAGAGCATGAAGCAACCTATCCATGAGAAATTGCTTAGTCAAGTTGAATCCATCTTGAGTCTTGTCACATTCACATGACTCAATGTCAGCGGTGAGAGTCATGAGACGCTCAAGTAGTTGCTTGGGAGATTCACCTTTCTCCATACAAAAGTTTGGCAATTGACCCTTGGCAATTTCATACTGAGCAAGCCGGAGTATGGAGGTACCGTTCTTGGTCCTCACAATGCTATCCCATAATTCCTTGGACTTGTGATATGTATGTATGGTCTCCTTTGCTTGTCAGTCATACATCTTCTTATGCACATGGTTGCTGTGTCATTGAGATTCTTGTCATATATCTCTCTTGGAGTAAGATTCTTCGGGTCAACAGCTTGGTAGCCATACTCCAAGATCTCCAACATCTCATCATTTCCATATCGAAGATGATCCTGCATAGCAAATCTCCACAAAGCAAAATCGATAGTGTCATCAACTAAAGGAGGTTTGCCTTGAGGGTTATACTTAGGTTTCTCGATTTGAGGTCTTGCATAAAGCCAAGGAACATTGGAGTGTTCATTACTAGGAGGTTGTTGGCCAAGTGAAGGAGTAGGCACAGCTGGCCTCGAGGCCGCACCACCAGAAAGTGGTGCAAGCATCGTGGTTAGTGTGGCTATCCTCATTTGGACCAAGGCCTCAAGAGAGGCATCATGCTCCTCCTTTTGCTTAGCAAGAGCTCGTTCCAGATCCTCTGAAGTGAAGGACCTGGCTTCCGTGGAAGCCGCGCCCGTATTCTTCGGATCTGCAACAAGGGGAGTCCCATCGGGGTTCATCTCGCTCTAGGGCGGTTAAGCTACAACAATAGAGCATGAGGCTCCGATACCAATTGAAAGGATCGAGATGGACCTAGAGGGGGTGAATAGGTACAATTACAAATTTTAATTATTACTTAGCAATTTTAGGCAATAATGCGGAATATGAAAGTGAGTCTAACAATTGCAGGTGTGATGCTAAGAGCTGAGCAAGATAAACAAGTAACACAAGTATGTGAGTAAGCAAGAACAATATGATATAAGTAAGTGCCAAGAGACAAGTAACCACAAGTAGAGAGTTAGGGTTAGGAATGACCACAACTCCGGGAGACGAGGATGTATGCTGATGTTCACTTCCTTGGAGGGAAGCCATGTCACCGTTAGAGAGGTGGATGTTACCACGAAGGCACGCCAACACCACGAAGGCTCACGCTATTCTCCCTTTGAGAGAACACCACAGAGGCGTTTCTCAACCACTAGTGGTAGACCTTGGGGTGGTATCCAAACCCTCACAAACTTTTCCGGGGGTAATCACAATGGTCGATTCCTCTCCGAAAGACTCCTACCGCCTAGGAGTCTCCAACCTCCAAGAGTAACAAGACCGCTGGAGAAAAGCTCAAGACTTGCTCAAATCACAAATTCCTTTGGTGCAAAGGAGGGGAAGGAGTGGATCTATGACTTGATCGGACAACTTCTCTCAAATGCTCTCAAATCCCTTGGGGATCTAAGATTTGGTGTGGAGGAGTGAGAGAGAGAGAGTGAAATGTGTTCTAGGGTTTGTTCAAAGTGAATGGTCAACCCTCTCCCATGGGGGAGAAGGGCTATATATAGTGTGAGCTCAAATGTGGCCGTTGTAGCACAAGTGAACAGGCAGGCCGGACATCCTGGTTGGCGAGGCACTTGAAGAACAGAGGAGAAGCATAGATAAAAACAGAGGGGCCGGACATCCGGGGGCCAAGCCCGGACATCCGGCAAATCAGGAAACCCCGGATATCCGGCACATGCCCGGACATCGACAGGTGCACCAAGATGAGGACGCCCTCTGGATAGCACAAGCCTGTCGGTGTACAAAAGTAGGGGTTCCCTTTTTGTCGTGGAATTAACACGTCAGATGTCCTAGGTGTAAGGACTTAGTCTTGAGGCCAACGCATCTATGTGATAGCTTGAGAGGGGTTGAGCGGAATCGAGAGACGCAACACAAGACAAGGGTTTAGACAGCTTCGGGCCCCGAGAAACATGATCCGGTAACAACCCTACATGCTATTTGAGGCTAGATCTCATTATCATCACGAGGGAGTCGCCGTAAACCGGATCTCCTCTAGTTGTGTCTAGCCCTAGAGATTGTTTCTTGCTCGTCCCTCTTTGGGGATCCCTGCCCCCTCCTTATATAAGTTGGAGGGGCGGGTTACATATGGAGTCCTAGTAGGACTAGGGCTAGTCTATCTTTTCTTACAAGTTGAATACAAGTCCGGGTCTTGCTTCCGCGTAAAGGAAATATTCGTCATCCCTTTCCTTTTAAGCCGGCCCACCATAACATGAGCCGGCCTTCTGGGCCTTGGGCCTAGTCTTCTATCTGACCCGCCGTCGGGGTCATCCGTGAGTCGTCAGGCTCGTGAGTCGTCTGACAGTGAGCCGCCAGACCCGTGAGTCGCCAGTCCTCCGGCGGGTCACGGTGAAGCGCCAAGTCCGGCCGGGTCATACCCGGCCGGGGTATATCCCCGACATTAGCCCCCAGTTTAATTTGGATTTATCCATGTTAAACTAATCTGCAATATAAACACAAGAACGAATTTGACAGGTTGTGTTCCGGGTTAAATATTCTTTGTAAGCTGGCACTTGATCATCCTTAAGTCCTTGTCATCTTCCTTCTTGATATGTATCCATAATCTCATAGCAAATCTCTTTAGCAGATATGTTCAAATTTTGCCAATGCAAAAAATCCAGATACTTCCTTTGAAAATCCGGGTCAACAGGTCAGCTTCAGAGTCAATTTGCTGACATTGGTCTCTTGTTGAGAAATATTGTAAGAGATAATCCACTTGAGTCGGCTTTCAATGCTCTGACTTGACAAAATATTGGTCTTCAAATATTCAACTTATATTCAGCCGGCTTAAAGATATAAAACTTGCCGGTTTATGAGTACCAAAATTGCCGGGTTATAAATAGATGATGCCAAGTCATAATTGTCGCCGACGCCGGTTTATGATTTTTGCAGACACCAGGTCAATCTGATTTACTCAAAACTGAGAATTTGAAGATATTTCTCCCTTATATCCATATTACCTGTAGCCCCCAAGAGCCGGTTTAATCAGCATGAATAAGCCGGGACTTATCACCATGGCTTTAAATAAAATCCAGTTGTGTAGCCCCCATGAGTCGGCTATAGTCATAGTAGTGTAGCCGGGTCATCCTGGAATTGTCTTCAGCAGAGAGCAATATACATTAGCCCCCATGTGTCGGGTCATTATGTAATAATGAGCAGGGAATTTGTAAATATGATGATGTAAATTTGAGCAGTAACGTGTAGCCCCCAAGGGCCGGGTTAGTAAGATAATACTAAGCTGGGACTTTTCATTGGAAATAATATCATATGATGTAACCCCCATCTTGGGGCTTGAACCCACGTCCACAAGGTTAATAGCTTTGTGCTTTACCAACTGAGCAGTGGATCCTTCAATATAATGTAATAAGGCTTGTGTATCTTGAATTTTAACAGGAGCAATTGGTAGCCCCCAAGGGCCGGCTCATTACGATGTGATGAGTCGGGTCTTCAATGAGGTGAGCAAAAAATGACTTTGCATTAGCCCCCAAGTGCCATGGTGCATGCTGGCAGTGACATGGGACTTGCATATTTGATGTAATCTCAACTTGAATAATGTAGCCCCCAAGTGCCGGGTTGTAAGCCTGCAGCGACTCGGGACTATTCCTTCCATCGTAGAATAAATCATATCCATTGATAAAATAATTGCCATTGCGCTGAAGCGACTTTGAAAACCTCAATCATAATATTAGTTTCTGATAACCATAATAAAAATCCAGCCATGTTGGCTATTAAAGATTTGACTAACCCGGTTTGAAAACCTCAATCATTCAAATCATAATGAAAATCCAGCCAAGTCTGGCTATTTAAAGATTTCAAATACCTTATCTGTTGACAAGTAAATCCGGAGTTTAAATACCCGGCGGCTCTTGGCCGATGGCGATTTATTACGCCTGCATTGTAAGCCGGAATTTTTATAACCCGGCTATTTATAGCCTTTGAGAAAATCAAGAATAGATAACCCTTTTGAGACACCAATGTTAATCTTCCGATGTTGGGCTTGAACTGAATCATTTATGTAAGTCATAGCTCTGTAAATCCTACACAGAGTTTAAACAACATATGCCCTGGCGACTTAACGTCAAAAGCTAGGGCGGGTAACCACCCAAATGTAGTCTTACCCTGCACACAAGTAGATCACAAGATCCCTATGATCCCTTGAATGATACCGCCGGTTTATGTGACCCGGACAGTGAGGGTGAGAACCCAATTCTGTAAAAGCCGGCACACATGATGTTTGTGACAACTCAAATATTTGTGATTACAAAAACTGTATGAGAAACAGATAAATTTTTTGAGGCTTCTGATTCGAATACGATCAGTAAACCGTTCCAATGGGGTTAAGCTAAGATTCGAATACGATCATATAGCCCCCAGTGGCGTTGGCGTTGCCGATCAAAGTGGGTATCGACAGCTATGTTCTCTTTGGTTCGAATACGACCTATGTTTGAACAGGAAGCCCTCAAATGACCTTAAGAGTTGTTTAGTGACGCTGATTCGAATACGATCCACGTCGATTCCCAAAGGGGTTGAGCTATGATTCGGATACGATCAAGAAGCCCCCAAGTAGGTTCAGCAGTTTGCCAATCAAAAGGGTATCGACAGCTACGTTCTCTTTGGTTCGAATATGACCTATGTTTGAACAGGAAGCCCCCAAGTGACCATATAAGTTTAAGCATTGCACCGATCAAGAGGGTACTGATAGCTATGCCCGATGAGCAGGAAGCCCCCAAGTGACCATAATAAGATAAGCCGTAAGGCAGGATACCTATGTTTGAATCGCGCATCATGGCAGCAAGTTCTTTTTGGCAACCTTTAATTTTTCTGAGAACTCGAATCTTGCGAGAGATTAATTGTTTTTGAACCGGAACTTTGAACCGGATTTGAGAGCTTAAAAGCTTTGTAAGAGACAAATTTACCTTGAGCCGGATGTTTGAACCGGATTTGAGAGCTTCAAAGCTTTGCGGGAGAGAGATGTCTCTTGAACCGGATTTTAAACCGGAATCTTTATTTTAAGCCGGATATTTTTCTGACGGCCTTTAAATTTGCACCGATAGAGCAGTAATCTCCAGGGCCGGGTTATTTTTTCCTCCAATGACCCGGAGTTCTTGAGCCTGCTGAAACTGGCACGATTTGTTGAGTCATGTCATTGTAGTCCCCGAGTCTCAAGACGACTCAAGGAGTTAGCTTGAGATTCTCCATATTTGACCATAGCAGAAGGTGTATATGATTGGCGTTGATAGCGCGATGTGAATCCACAGAAGGTTGAAAGTGACTGTGGCGGGTTATAAATGATCCCGTATGAGCCGTGCCAGCAACTCGGCCAATGGTTCCTTCCAACTGGTTGTTTGAAGTTAACCGAACTATAGTGGCGGCGATTTGTGCGCCTGCCCATTGAACCATCCAGTGCAGACGGCGGCTGATAACATATGATAATTTGCCTCCAATTTGTTGGAAGAAAACCGGGCTTCCCAAGTAGTGACCTACTCATACTCAATACACAGCTCATGCAGACAGGTGCGGCTCGGTGTGTTGATGTAGACCAGGCCGCGAGAGGCAGACGGAAAAGACGACCTCAGCATCAGAGGCGGCTCAGACAGATGAACCGGCCGCGGTGTTGTAAACCGGTTCGGACGAGCGAGTCAAACGCAGGCGCGGTCCCGGCAAGCTGATGTAAACCGGGCCGTAAGGGCGGCGTCTTGCACGCGTCCATTCACCGTGTACTGTGGCACGGACGAACACCGGGCAGGACGTTGCCAGTGCGTGCTCCGTACCCATGGTATAAACCACGTTTATAATGAATAATTGTCCTGCATATAAAGAAAATACAAACCGACGTAATTGTTTTTTGACAAAAACAATATTGTCCAAACTAGATTTAGATGGATTTCACCTGATATGTTAGGCTGGAAATTATCCGTCACAGACTTGATGATCGCCGGATGAAACTGAAATCAATCATGGGTGAACCGGCCGCAGTGCGGTAAGCCGGTGCGGACGGGTGAGTCGACCGTGACGTTTGTAAGCCGACGCGGACAACGAATCGGCTGCATGCGTGGACGGATGTAAATCAAACAGCGGGGGCGGCGATTTGCACGTGTATCCGTCGAGCAGCATGGCCCGGAGGAACGCGAGTGCAAAATTATGCTGGCACGCGCTCCATGTCCGTGGTATAACAATACCTTTGTCATAAATAATTATCCTGCATAAAAAACATTGCAGACCACGACCAAGATAAATTGTTTTTTGACAAAAAAACAATATGTGTTAAAAATAGACTCAGATGGACATCACCTGATTTGTCCGAACAACAGATGAGTCAGCCGTGGCATTGTAAACCGGCGTGGACGGGAGAGTCGGCCATGGGGTCGGACGGGTAAGTCGCCCATAGTGTTGTAAACCGTCGCGGACGAGCGAGTTGTCCTCCACGTTGTAAGCTGGCGCGGACACGTGAACCGGCCGCGAGGGCGGACGGGCGAGTCATCCATGACGTTGTAAGGCGGTGCAGTCGGGCGAGTCAGCTGGCGCATTTGATGTAAACTGGACCGCGACACACGTGCCCGTGGAGCCACGCGGCACAGCCGAACGTGCATCCGTGGTATAACACCACTCCTTTTTCTCTTAATAGTCGCCCTGCATAAAAAATATTACGGGCCAAAATAACTGTTCTTTGACGAAAACAATATTAAGCTTATAAAATAAACCTAGATAGATATCACCTGATGTTTTTTTCGGATGAACGCGGATACTGGCGTCGGATAATGCTGATTAGTATACATATGTGGAACTCTGCTGATGTGATGTAGCACAACACTCACGTGAACTTCCTCTGTCTTTCTCCCTTCTTTGTAAAACGTGCATGTGGTGGCAGCAGTACTTTGAACTTAGCACCTGACCGTGACCGTGGTATATGATTATAGCTTTAGTTTTTCATGCGACCAGTATCACCATCAGTTTATGAGCTAGGATTTCGGTTTCTCTTGTTCCTTCGTCTCTTCCATAGGTTTCTGCTGGGATTGAGCACTGCTGCACAAAGCCAGCAGGAGGCAGGCGCCAGCGGCCAGTGTTGACTTGTCGATGGAGGCAAGTGGCTTGATGGGCGGCCGGCGGTTTGCAGAACTCTTTGTCCTTTTATCGTAAAAATAGTACTTCCTTTCATCCTCAGAACTGTACCCGTGCTAAATCGTAGAGCCAAGTTTAGTTGAACACTGGGGGCACTAGAACTGAAAGAAAACAATGCCCTGGTTGCATTATCGTCGACACAAGAGGTGCACCCTGACCCGGCTAACAGGCGGCCGGGTCCGCGGGGGCCACGGCAGCAGCAGCCAGGCAGGGCGGCACGGAACGAGGGCCGGCAAGGGTGATGGCCACTCGCAGCAGACGGCGAGTCAGTGAGGTGAGGGCAGCAGACATGGATGGCAGCTCGCGGAGGAGCGATGGGCTAGGCTGTGGATCCATGCGGCGGCTCGCAGCGTGGCCGGTGGAGGCCGAGCGGTTTAGAGCGGCAGTGAAGGCGGCGCATGGCAGCAACGGCGAGGCGGCTCACGGCCGCGGTGGCACGTAACAGCGCGGGTGCGGAGCAACCGATGCGGGGAGGAGGTGAGCTGGCGCGGCGGTACAAGGGCGAAGCACAGCCATCCAAGGCGGCTAAGGCCCCCAGCGACTCAGCGAGAGCGGCTCATGGCCGCGGCGGCGAAGGCAGTGGAGGTGGTTTGAGGTGATGCTTCTCTGCTCGGGCGCGGCGGCTCAGAGGCAGCTCGGCGAGGGACGGCGGCCGGCGGAAGCGCACCGGCATGGGTGGAGCCTAGCGGCGGAGGCAGAAGCGATGAGGCCGCAGAGTCCGATTCGATTCCCCCGTGCTCGTCCTGATGGTTGTTGACTCGGTAGTAGCTTTTGACATAATACTTGATCTGCAACCCGGCAGCAGGAACTTGTGGAACTCGGCGGATCAGGCAGCAGAATTTCTTTTTGCCGGTCTCGATGGAACCTTGGATTTGACAGCTTCCAGGACTCGGCATTTAATCCGAAATCAATCTCCCGTTGGTTTCGACGCGTCGCGTCTGGAGGCTCAAACGATGGACCCTTCTCCTCAACTTGATCTTTCTAAACTTTGTTTCGACGACTCGTTTGACGGTGAAATTTTTACAGCAAACACATAAGATCTGTTGCATGATGTGGAGTTTTCAACGCCGGTTCTTCATCATCCTGATGATTGCAAGCTTCTCGAACCCTAGAAAAATCCCTCCTAGAACTCAACACCACCGTGCGCGAGCCCCACGGTGGGCGCCAACTGTCGTGGAATTAACGCGTCAGATGTCCTAGGTGTAAGGACTTAGTCGTGAGGCCAACGCATCTATGTGATAGCTTGAGAGGGGTTGAGCGGAATCGAGAGACGCAACACAAGACAAGGGTTTAGACAGCTTCGGGCCCCGGGAAACATCATCCGGTAACAACCCTACATGCTGTTTGAGGCTAGATCTCATTATCATCACGAGGGAGTCGCCGTAAACCGGATCTCCTCTAGTTGTGTCTAGCCCTAGAGATTGTTTCTTGCTCGTCCCTCTTTGGGGAGCCCTGCCCCCTCCTTATATAAGTTGGAGGGGCGGGTTACATATGGAGTCCTAGTAGGACTAGGGCTAGTCTATCTTTTCTTACAAGTTGAATACAAGTCCTGGTCTTGCTTCCGCGTAAAGGAAATATTCGTCATCCCTTTCCTTTTAAGCCGGCCCACCATAACATGAGCCGGCCTTCTGGGCCTTGGGCCTAGTCTTCTATCTGACCCGCCGTCGGGGTCATCCGTGAGTCGTCAGGCTCGTGAGTCGTCTGACAGTGAGCCGCCAGACCCGTGAGTCGCTAGTCCTCCGGCGGGTCATGGTGAAGCGCCAAGTCCGGCCGGGTCATACTTCCGGCCGGGTCATACCGCGGGGTATATCCCCGACACTTTTGCAACCCTTTACTTGTGCGCGGGCAGTCACAGCCCCACGCCCCTGGCCATGCTTGGTGGGGTAGAGGAAGCAAAAGACGCAAGACAACCAAAGCAACGCCGAGACAGAAACACAAAGAGAAGAAGGGCGAGGTGGACTCCCCCGGCAAGGCCCTTGCCGGGGCGGCCTCCACAGCCCCGGCAAGAGCCTTGCCGGGACAAATTTGCCCAACACCAGCAGGGCTGCCACCCTTGAGCCTGAGAGTTCCGACACCCTCAAATCACATTGGAACCAAGGCTCGGGAGGCACCTCCATGGTGGCATGCAGATCTTTGTGAACACCAGAAGCATGCAAGATCAGATGAGAACCAGAAGACAAAGATCCTCGGCAAGATCCTTGCCGAGGATACCCACGAGACCCCCGGCAAGCCCCCTTGCCGGGAACGACCACGACGCCGCGGCAAGACCCTTGCTGGGCCCCGGCAAGACTCTTGCCAAAGACGTCCGCAGGGCCGCAGCCAGGCCCACATCTGCCAAGATTCCACCGCCGTTCCCATGCAGCTGCCAGCCCACCAACTAGGCGAACACCTGCGTGGCGACGTGTGGCCTCTAGGCCAACTCAGCAAGCACCTGGTGGTGGCATGCAGATCTTCGTGAAGACCCTACCACCACGCCAACTCAGCAGCCTGCCAGCCTACATGGCGTTACATGCCTCGTTGGCCTGGACGCGTGTCGAAGCAAGGCGGAGCGGCGACGGACGGGACGGGCCTCGTTACCGCCCCCAACAAAGCAATGGGACACCTAAGTAGCGCGTTTAATGCGCTTTGTCCTGTAATGACAAGCGATAAGCTTGTACACTGTATACCTTTCCACCTCATGTGTGCCACTGTGGTAGCCCCTTTTGACTATAAAAGGAGGCTCGAGGCGTAATGGAGAAGGATTCGGATCTTTTGGATGACGCACGCACCGTAGCTAGTTCAAGAGCTCAACAACACTCAAATATACACCAAAAGGACTAGGGTATTACACATCGTCGCGGCCCGAACCTGGGTAAACGATCCTTGTGTTGGTTCCTAGACCCGCTCTTTGCACAACCCCGCGCCCGCTAACCGTAGAAGGGATTCCAGTGATCCCATAGACGTCGTTTTCCCCTGACATCTTTGGCGCGCCAGGTAGGGGGCACAGTTGTGAAAATCCGGTCTAGCAGTTAGTCTAGCGGTTCTTCACCACCATGGCTCCCAAAAAGAAGGGGATCACAGCGATCGGCTCGTCCGGGGCCGGCCCGTCCGCGCCGGCGCGAGCAGGCGGCCGGGTGCCCACGGATGGGGCCGAGGACGTGGCCCACGAACATCCACGACATTCTGACGATCGGAGCCAGGCGAGCGGCGTCGTCCGAATCCGAGACGACGAGCCACGCATCGCTGGGTCCGGGGGTGGGGCCGTGCTGCCCACAGGCGGCACAGCAACCTCTACGGCACCCCAGCTGGCGCTCGCGCCGCGCCCTTCCCAGGCCACGCGCGATGAGCATCACCGCGATGCCGGAGCCCCCGGGCACCGCCGCGGAAAGATCCCTGTGCGCCGTTTGCAGGACGAACCAGGACGGCGTGCGCGCTCAGACGCCGGTGCAGGCGGCGTGCGACCGCAACAGAGCCCCTTCTAACCCGGTTAGAAGACGAAGCGTGTCACGGTCTACGCAGATTTCGCCGCCGCCCTCGCCAGCAGAAGCGCTGGCGCGCGTGCAGCTGCTCCTCGACTTCCCCCCTGCTGCGCAGAAGCTCGATGAGTGGAGAGCTACCATCCAAAGCCTTGTCGGCTTCGCCAAAAAAGATGAGCCGCTCCCGACGGGGCCCTCGCACCGGCATCCTGATGAGCCGGTGCATGCCGGTGGTGGGGGGACCAGAGATGCCGCGACCACGGTGCACTCTCCCCCAGCGGCCGCGACAACAGCCACCGGCCCGTCGACCCGACGTCGCGGACAATGTTTCCACAACATCGTCCGACCCGCGAACATGCCGTGACCAACGTCGAGTCCTTCGAGAACGGGCTCAAGAAGACGCTCGAACTACCATCGAACGACGACAGTAGACGTGCCATCAGTCAGATCGGCGTGCGGGGCCTACTATGGACCACACGGCGCCGGGGGGCCCCGGCGACCTGCCTTACGAGGTGGGTTGTCCAGCCTTTACCCGAGAGCTGCGGCAGTTCCAGTGGCCCTCCCACCGCACGTTCAAGCCCGACGTTGGCGAGAAGTACAACGGCAAGACCCACCCGTCGGAGTTCCTCGGCATCTACACCATCGCGATGCAAGCTGCTGGGGCTCGCGACGACAAGGTGCTTGCCAATTATTTCCCGTTGGCGCTCAAACCCAACGTCATGTCATGGTTGATGCACTTGCCAGTGGATTCGATTTCTTCTTGGTCGGATTTGTGTCACGAGTTCGTTGGCGCCTTCACTGGAGGCCACCAAGCCCATGGCCAGGCAAGCGATTTGCATATTATCCCCCAGAAGGAAGGTGAAACCCCGCGCGAGTACATACAGAGGTTCAGCCGAGTGCAGTACAACATCCCAGATGTTCATCCCGCCGCCGTTATCAGCGCATTCCATCAGAATGTGCGCAACCACAAGATGCATGAAGAGTTGGCGATGAACAAGGTCACAGATGTGGCCGAGCTTTATGTTCTGGCCGATAGATGTGCTCGTGCTGAAGAGGGGAGGAAGTACCCCGGCGAGGACGCCGGTGCGGAAACCGACTCCACAGACGAAGACACCGCCGCCCCGACAAAGAAAGGCCGGCGCCGCAACAGGAAGCGCAAGGACAAGACTGTGCTTGACGTTGAGGGATCCGGCGAGCTCGGCGCCGCCAAAAAGGCCAAGGCTGACGACCCCGGCAAGGAGGTTGCCGGGTGCGCCGCCTGCTTGGCCCTGGCGGCCGCCGGCAAGCCAGGAGGCTCCAACAAGCAATACTGGAAAATCCACTGCACCAAGGGCCATGACCTCCAGAACTGCTAACAAGTTGAGATGCTTGCAGAAAAGCAGAATGCTGAATATGAAAGGCGAGACAAGGAGAAGGGTCAGGATGGTGCTGAGGGATCCAGCAAGAAACATGGCGGCCAAGGGGGTCGTCGCAGCAAAGATAACCAACAAGAGAGGCCCGTTCGAGGCCGCGACAAGAAAGAGGAGGATGATGATCACAACGAGGACAACGAGTCCGGCGAGCACGAGTTCCAGAAGGCTACAGAGGCTATGTGCGTCGACCGTGGCGCCTCGTTGCACACCTCACACCGCCAGCTGAAGCAGTGGGCGCGTGAGGTCGCTGCGGCGGAGCCATCGTTCGATGCCTAGAAGCCACTGAAGTAGTCTCGCACGCCCATCATTTTTTACACCAAGGATAACCCTGACCGCACAACTGCGGTCGGGTGTTTGCCATTGTTGGTCTCACCAACAATACGCAACCTCAAGGTGACCAAAGTGCTGGTTGACGGTGGGGCCGGTCTGAATTTGATCTCGCCTGCTGTGATCAAGAAGCTGCAGATTCCTGATGGAGACCTCGAAGAGACGGGCATGTTTCAAGGGGTCAACCCGGGAAGGAGCCAACCTAAAGGTAAAATGACACTGCCTGTTACGTTTGGCGGCGAGCTGAACTACAGGACGGAGAAGATTATGTTCGATGTCGCCGAGATCCTCTTGCCATACAATGGGATCCTTGGCCGCCCAGCGCTGGCCAAGTTCATGGCGGCGGCCCACTACACCTACAACACGTTGAAGATGCCGGGGCCGCTGACCATCATCACCGTCCCCTCTGACAAGAAAGACGCACTCATCTGCGCCGACCAACTCTACCGAGAGGCAGTTGCAGCAACTGCTGCCAAGGTACTTGCTCCTGCCGCTGAAGCTCCAGGGAGGAAGAAGGCCGGCAAGACTCCTTCCGACAAGACCTCTTCCGGCAGGACCTCTTGCACCCACTCCAGCAAGCGCACCTCTTTGGAGTGTTGTGCTCCCATCGAGGACATGCCAGAGAGCCCCACCGGCAAGAGCAAGAAGTCCAGGGCTGCACCACCAGAAACCAAGAAGGTGTCCGTCAAGGAGGACGGTACGGGCGGGGCTTTCACCATAAGCTCCACCCTGGACAGCAAATAGGAAAGCACGCTCATCGCCTTCCTGCGGGCGAATGTCGATGTATTTGCATGGCAAGCATCCGACATCCCTGGAGTTCCCAGGGAGGTGATTGAGCACCATCTTGATGTCTGTCCTCACGCGCGGCCCGTCAAGCAGAAGGTCAGGAAGAAAGCCTTGGAGCGACAAGAGTTCATCGTTGAAGAGATCAGGAAATTGGAGGCGGCAGGCCTGGTAAGAGGAGTCCTCCACCCCATGTGGTTAGCCAATCCAGTGGTGGTGCGTAAGGCAAATGGGAAGTGGAGGTTGTGTATTGACTACACAGACATCAATAAAGCCTGTCCGAAGGATCATTTCCATCTGCCACGCATCGACCAGATTGTAGACTCCACTGCCTGGTGTGACCTGATGTCATTCCTCGATGCCTATTCAGGGTACCACCAGATTTTCATGATGAAAGAAGACGAGGAAAAGACCGCGTTCATCACCCCATGTGGTACGTACTGTTTTGTACGAATGCCTTTCAGGTTGAAGAGCGCTGGTTCGACTTTTGCCCGAGCAGTCCAGATTGGTTTTGAGCCCCAGCTACATAGAAATATGGAAGCTTATATGGATGACATAGTGGTCAAAACCAAGGACAGGGCCACGCTCGTGCAAGATTTAGAAGAATCATTCGCAAACCTGCGCAAGATCAACCTCAAGCTCAACCCAGAGAAGTGCGTGTTCGGTGTTCCCTCCGGCAAACTTCTCAGGTTCTTTGTGTCTCAACGTGGAATCGAAGCAAATCCCGACAAGATCAAAGTGATTGAGCAGATTGAGGCGCCGAAATGGGTCAAAGACGTCCGTAGGCTCACCGGCTGCGTTGCCCTGAGTAGGTTCATCTCCAAATCTATTGAGCATGCCCTCCCCTTTTTCAAAGTTTTGAAAAAGGAGGGTCCAGTAAAATGGACTCCGGAGGCAGAGGTAGCACTGCAAGATTTGAAGAGGTACCTCTCCTCCACGCCAATACTAGTCGCGCCTAAACCACGAGAGCCGTTGCTGCTGTATTTAGCAGCAACGAATCAAGTGGTCAGTGCTGCGCTAGTGGCGTAGAGGGAACCTGAGGGAGAAGCAGCAATTGCAGCAGAGCCGTCGGATGGCGGGCCGGGGTCCTCCTCGGCAGAGCCTGAACCCCCGGCAAGGCCCAGACCCGGCAAGGTAGAGTCTGAGCAAATGAGCGAAGTGGGCCAGAAGAAGAAGATGGTGCAGCACCCAGTATATTTTGTCAGTTCCCTCTTGCAGGGGGCTAGGTCAAGATATTCTGGAATGCAGAAGCTCATTTTCGGCCTTCTCATGGCCTCGAGAAAGCTGCGCCACTATTTCCATGCACACAAGATCACCGTCGTCACCCGCCTCCCTTTGCAACGGATCTTGCACAACCCAGATGCGACAGGGAGGATTGTGGAGTGGGCACTGGAGTTGTCGAGCTTTGGCCTCAGGTTTGAAAGTACTTCAACGATCAAGAGCCGAGCTTTGGCAGAATTCAGAGCAGAGTGGACCGCAACGCCCGACGAGGAGATCCAAGAGACCACCCTTCCCGGCAAGGAGGCGGGTAGTGAGTGGATTATGTACTTTGACGGAGCTTTCTCGCTCCAAGGTGCTGGTGCTGGCGTGCTACTCGTCGCACCCACCGGAGAGCACCTCAAGTACGTAATCCAGATGCACTTCCCCCGGGAAAAATCAATGAACAATACGGTGGAGTACGAGGGGTTGCTTGCCGGTCTCAGGATCGCGGCAGACCTCGGAATCAAGAAGCTCATCATCAGAGGTGATTCGCAGATCATCGTCAAGCAAGTCAACAAGGATTACCAGAGCCCGTTGATGGAGGCCTACGTGAATGAAGTGAGGAAGTTGGAAGAACGTTTCGACGGCCTACAGGCAGAATATGTTCCCCGAGCGGAGAATAGCATTGTCGACGACCTGTCAAAATGCGCTGCCCTCAAGTTGCCTATGGAACCAGGTACCTTTGTACTTCAGTTAATACAACCATCCATAGAGCCGTCAGCAGGGCAGACCAAGCGAAGGAAGACAAGCCCCGGCAAGTACCTTCCCGCTGAGCTCACAGGAGCCGCCAGCAAGGAGGTTGCCGGGTACCCCAAGCTTGCCGAGGGGCAACTACCTCCGACAGGGCCCCAGGCCCTGACCGTAGAGGCAGCGACCCTGCGGCCGAAGACGTGCCTTTGGTCCTTGCCGTCGAGCCCCAGGCTCCGGCATGGCCGCAACCCACCGTCCATTTCCTCCAAACAGGAGAGCTCCCCAAGGAGCAGGAAGAAGCCGAGAAAGTAGCTCGTCGGTCCAACATGTACCAGTTTGTGGATGATACCCTGTACAGAAGGAGGCCGAACGGAATCAGGCTAAAATGTATTCCTCAAGAGGACGGACTAGAGCTATTGGCAAAGATACATGGGGGTATGTGTGGCTCCCACATAGGGTCAAGGGCCCTTGCCGGCAAGGCATTCCGGCAAGGTTTCTTCTGGCCCACAACCCTCCAGGATGCGGCTGCGCTAGTAACCAAGTATGAAGCATGTCAGTTCCATTCAAAGAAGCTTCATCAATCAGCTCAAGCCCTTCAAATAATACCTCTCTCCTGGCCATTTTTGGTCTGGGGGCTTCACATATTGGGCCCCTTCCCCCGTGCTGTCGGGGGCTTTGAGTACTTGTACGTCGCAATCGACAAGTTCACAAAGTGGCCCGAAGTGGAGGCAGTGAGGAAGGTGACAACACAGTCAGCCGTCAAGTTCTTCAAGGGGCTAATTTGCCGTTTTTGTGCCAAACAGGGTCATCACCGACAACGGCACGCAGTTCACAAGCCGCACCTTCATGCAATACATCCAGGACCTCGGTAGCAGGGTCTGTTTCGCTTCGGTGGCACACCCACGGAGCAACGGCCAGGCGGAGAGGGCAAACTCTGAAGTACTGCGAGGCCTGAGGACAAAGACCTTTACAGGCTGCGCAAGTGTGGAAGGCACTGGATTGATGACTTGCCAACGGTTCTTTGGTCGATCAGAACGACGCCAAATCGAGCCACCGGCCAGACACCCTTTGCTCTGGTATACGGGGCAGAAGCAGTTCTCCCCACAGAACTCACATACGGATCAGCTCGAGTGCTCGCTTATGACAAGCTTGAGCAAGAGCAGTTGCGGCGAGATGACGCGACGGTCCTCGAGGAAGATCGTCTTCGGGCGGCTGTGCGAGCTGCACGCTACCAGCAGGCCTTGCGCCGCTACCATAGCCGCAAGGTTCATGCCCGAAGTCTTGAGGAAGGCGACCTTGTTCTTTGGCACGTTCAGTCGGCCAAGAATTCCAACAAGTTGACACCGAAGTGGGAAGGCCCTTATCGGGTAATGCGAGTCACCAGGCCTGGCGCAGTCCGCCTGGAGACCGAAGATGGTATCCCAGTGAGTAACTCTTGGAACATCAAACATCTTCGTAAGTTTTACCCATGAGGCGCGGTTGCCGGGCCTCCCGGCAAGCCACCTTTTGTACAAGCCTTGCCAATAAGGCATGTAACCCTTTGTACAAAGCCAGGCACAGACCCTGAGCATAAATAAATGAAGCTCTGGCGCCCTAAGTTATAGCATGCATGCTAGGTTGAGTCTCTCTCTCTCTGTTAGGGTTGATAGTGTTTAGCGGCGACTAACCCCTAGCATAGAGGTCGAGTATGCGTCTCTCTGCCCGTCATTTTTGGTTCGCAGGGTGCATGGAAATTTCTGTTGAGCTGGTTGGAAGCAAGGGAGCAGACCGACGCCCCGACCCCGACAAGCCAAGGTTGCCGGGGGATGCAGATCCAAAGATCTGACCACGGCAAGCCAAGCTTGCCAGGGGCTGCAAATCCAGATAAGTTCTTTATCCCCTGTTATGCATTTCCTTGTGGAATTGGGATGTATGAAACCTCGTTTATTCCTGGGCCGCCGTGCTTCCCCTTTCTTGTGCCCAAGAATTATTTCCTGGGCCGGAACTTGGTTGTAGTTGCGGCGACAAGGAAGCGAACGAAGGGCCTAAACCTACTTCGCCCCTGCCTCCACCGAGGGCATGAGTATGGTCGCAAGTGAAGTAAGGGGATGGCAGGGCCTGTTGCCGGGCGACAATGTTTATCTCAAAATAACAAGGATTCACTCCTTGGCATGGGCCTCGCTCACGCACAAAGAACCCGGCGAACACCCTTTTTTCATTAATACGTTCCAAACAGGTACAGTTCGTACGGAATGCAAACATGAGCAAGGGGATTACAAGGTTTAAATCTAACAGGTGCTCGCAGGCTTAAAAACTTAAAAAAGATAAGATGCCTGTAATCCCTTTATTGTCCCTCTCCTCTGGGAGCAGATCAGGATAAACAGGAGGGCAAAAGGGGCGCCTAGGCGAGGTACAAGCAGCAGAAGACACCAAGAGAAGGTTGGTGATGACGGTGCCGGGGAAGAGGCCGAAAGATGAGGCAGCGGGCCGGCAATATGCGACGAAGGCGTCGGTGCCATCGTACTCCGAGTTGATGGCCCGCCACCCGCCTTCTTCGCCTTCTCCGGCCCTCCAGTGCCAGCCACCGGGAGCGGCGGCCCCGAGAAGTTCAAGGAGCTGGCGGTGCAGATGGTGGTGCTGTCGGCGTCGCCCGGGGACGGTGTGTCCGACACTTAGTCGGACCCGTCCTCCTCCTGCCCGCTGCCCTCGTCGTCGTCGCTGCTGTCCTCCTCGTCGCTGTCGCCTGAGGAGGAGCCCTCATCGTCGGTGGAGCTCTCTGCACAGCACCGTAGCCTGTGTCCCGAGTGCCCGAAGACCTTGACGGAGAGCAAGTCGCTCTCCGCTAGCTTGAAGCAGAGAACGTGCCCATCCATCAAGCAATGGGTGCGTGCAAAGGTTTTCCAGCCCCGGCGAAGGAGCATCACTTGAGGGGCGGGGAACCCTGTGTTCACCCACATGTCGCCATGGCAACACCCCTTCATGTGAAGCCTCAGCCGCGGTGGCTGGTCGATCTCCATCACCCTCGCGAACGCCCGGGGAAGACGAAGGCGGCGGCGCAGCGGCCCATGCAGCTGCAGGATAAACTCGAACGCCCTGTCCCCGACGTGACCACTCGGCTAAGCAGGAGGAGTTGGGGGGGATGGCGACGGAGACGGAGACGATGCAGGCGACCCCCTTCCGCGCCCACCTCTGCCTCGGCCGCCTCGCCGACCGCGGCCCCGTCTGGCGCCCCCGCCTCGAGCATGGCCTTCACCCTGGGCATCTGACTCTTCCTTGGCCAGCCCAGCTCTCTGGCGGGAGGAGGACCTGGTCGCCTCCGCGGAAGAACGGCCACGCCCTCTCGCCATGACCGTGGGTAAGGGATGGAGACAGAGGGGAGACGCATGGAGACGCTCTTCCTCCTACCCCTGAGTTCCCTTTTTATAGTTGGGAGGGGAAGGCCGAAAGACTAGCTCTAGGCTCTGAAGAGCCCGCTCAAATCTGGCTCATTAAGTGGCAGCGAGCAAGGCCATCGACCGCCCTCCCCGCCCAATCGAAGGCACGTGAGTATCGGGCCCCGCGCGCCTTCCCATATCCCATGCGTCTGTCACCTACCCCACGCTGTGCCTGCGGCGTACGTGGCGCAAGGGACATGCGTAACGGAAACATGGAACGACGATTCCAAGTCGGAGAGAGTAAATGAGCAGCGGCCCTGCAGTTCTGAAGGAACATGCAAGCCGCCTCTTTACTGTTCGCCACGGGGTGACGCAAGCATGCTGCGGTCATCCCATGCATGACCCCCACGTCATGCGTTCAGCACGGGTCGTGGGGAAGCGCAACAGACGAGGAAGTTACTGCGGTAAAAACTCCGCCCCAGGTGCCCGCGCACCGTTCTGGGCCTGGCCCAATAATGCCGCGCGCTTATATGTGGCCCAGGCCCGGGGGCTCCTGTCGGTGTACAAAAGTAGGGGTTCCCTTTTGCACCCCTTTACTTGTGCGTGGGCAGTCACAGCCCCACGCCCCTGGCCACGCTTGGCAGGGCAGAGGAAGCAAAAGACGCAAGACAACCAGAGCAACGCCGAGAAAGAAACACAAAGAGCAGAAGGGCGAGGTGGACTCCCCCGCAAGGCCCTTGCCGGGGCGGCCTCCACAGCCCCGGCAAGAGCCTTGCCGGGGCAAACTTGCCCAACACCAGCAGGGCTGCCACCGTTGAGCCTGAGAGTTCCGACGCCCTCAAATCACATTGGAACCAAGGCTCGGGAGGTGCCTCCATGGTGGCATGCAGATCTTTGTGAAGACCAGAAGCATGCAAGATCAGATGAGAACCAGAAGACGATGATCCTCAGCAAGATCCTTGCCGAGGATACCCACGAGACCCCCGGCAAGCCCCCTTGCCGGTGACGACCATGACGCCGCGGCAAGACCCTTGCCGGGCCCCGGCAAGACTCTTGCCAAAGACGTCCACAGGGTCGCAGTGATACGTCTCCAACATATCTATAATTTTTTATTGGTCCATGCTATTATATATTCTGTTTTGGATGTTTAATGGGCTTTATTATACACTTTTATATTATTTTTGGGACTAACCTATTAACCCAAGGCCCAGTGCAAATTGTTGTGCCTATTTCAGTGTTTCGCAGAAAAAGAATATCAAACGGAGTCCAAACGGAATGAAACCTTCGGGAGCGTGATTTTTGGAACAAACGTGATCCAGAGGACTTGGAGTGGACGTCAAGCAATCAACAAGGAGGCCACGAGGCAAGGGGGCGCGCCTACCCTCCCTGGGCGCGCCCTCCACCCTCGTGGGCCCCTCGTGGCTCCGTCGACCTACTTCTTCCTCCTATATATACCTACGTACCCCGAAACCATCCAGGAGCACCACGAAAACATATTTCCACCGCCGCAACCTTCTGTACCCGTGAGATACCATCTTGGGACCTTTTCCGGCGCTCCGCCGGAGGGGGCATCGATCACGGAGGGCTTCTACATCAACACCATAGCCTCTCCGATGATGTGTGAGTATTTTACCACAGACCTTCGGGTCCATAGTTATTAGCTAGATGGCTTCTTCTCTCTCTTTGGATCTCAATACAAAGTTCTCCTCGATCTTCTTGGAGATCTATTTGATGTAACTCTTTTTGCGGTGTGTTTGTCGAGATCCGATGAATTGTGGGTTTATGATCAAGATTATGTATGAAAAATATTTGAATCTTCTCTGAATTCTTTTATGTATGATTGGTTATCTTTGCAAGTCTCTTCGAATTATCAGTTTGGTTTGGCCTACTAGATTGATCTTTCTTGCAAGGAGAAGTGCTTAGCTTTGGGTTCAATCATGCGGTGCTCAATCCCAGTGATAGTAGGCGAAACGACACGTATTGTATTGTTGCCATCGAGGATAAAAAGATGGGGTTTATATCATATTTCTTGAGTTTATCCCTCTACATCATGTCATCTTGCCTAATGCGTTACTCTGTTCTTATGAACTTCATACTCTAGATGCATGCTGGATAGCGGTCGATGTGTGGAGTAATAGTAGTAGATGCAGGCAGGAGTCGGTCTACTTGTCACGGACGTGATGCCTATATACATGATCATGCATAGATATTCTCATAATTATGCTCAATTCTATCAATTGCTCGACAGTAATTTGTTCACCCACCGTAATATTTATGCTATCTTGAGAGAAGCCACTAGTGAAACCTATGGCCCCCGGGTCTATTCTCCATCATATAAGTTTACATCTATTTTATTTCACGTTCTTTACTTTTAATGTTTATCATAAAAATACCAAAAAATATTATCTTATCATCTCTACCAGATCTCACTTTTGCAAGTGGCCGTGAAGGGATTGAGAACCCCTTTATCGTGTTGGTTGCAAGGTTCTTATTTGTTTGTGTAGGTACGAGGGACTTGCGTGTGGCCTCCTATTGGATTGATACCTTGGTTCTCAAAAACTGAGGGAAATACTTACGCTACTTTGTTGCATCACCCTTTCCTCTGTAAGGGCCAACGCATGCTCAAGAGGTAGCAAGAAGGATTTCTGGCGCCGTTGCCGGGGAGTCTACGCACAAGTCAAGACATACCAAGTACCCATAACAAACTCTTATCCCTCGCATTACATTATTTGCCATTTGCCTCTCGTTTTCCTCTCCCCCACTTCACCCTTGCCGTTTTATTCGCCCTCGTTTTCTGTTCGCCTTTTCTTTCGCTTGCTTCTTGTTTGCTTGTGTGTTGGATTGCTTGCTTGTCACGATGGCTCAAGATAATACTAGATTGTGTGACTTTGCCAATAGCAACAACAATGATTTTCTTAGCACTCCGATTGCTCCTCTTACCGATGCTGAATCTTGTGAAATTAATGCTGCTTTGCTGAATTTTGTCATGAAAGATCAATTCGCCGGCCTTCCTAGTGAAGATGCTGCTACCCATCTGAATAGCTTTGTTGATTTGTGTGATATGCAAAAGAAGAAAGATGTGGACAATGATATTGTTAAATTGAAGCTATTTCCGTTTTCGCCTAGAGATCGTGCTAAAACTTGGTTTTCGTCTTTGCCTAAAAATAGTATTGATTCATGGAATAAGTGCAAAGATGCTTTTATCTCTAAGTATTTTCCTCCCACTAAAATCATCTCTCTTAGAAACGATATTATGAATTTTAAGCAACTTGATCATGAACATGTTGCACAAGCTTGGGAGAGAATGAAATTAATGATACATAATTGCCCCACTCATGGTTTGAATTTATGGATGATTATACAAAATTTTTATGCCGGATTGAATTTTGCTTCTAGAAATCTTTCAGATTCGGCCGCGGGAGGCACTTTTATGGAAATCACTTTAGGAGAAGCTACTAAACTCCTAGATAATATTATGGTTAATTATTCTCAATGGCACACTGAAAGAGCCACTAGTACAAAGGTGCATGCAATTGAAGAGATTAATGTTTTGAGTGGAAAGATGGATGAACTTATGAAATTATTTGCTAATAAGAGTGTTTCTTCTGATCCCAATGATATGCCTTTGTCTACCTTGATTGAGAATAATAATGAATCTATGAATGTGAATTTTGTTGGTAGGAACAATTTTGGTAACAACGCTTATAGAGGAAATTTTAATCCTAGGCCGTTCCCTAATAATTCCTCTAATAATTATGGTAATTCCTACAGCAATTCTTATGTAAATTTTAATAAGTTGCCCTCTGATTTTGAGACTAGCGTTAAAGAATTTCTGGTTTCTCAAAAGAATCTTAATGCTTGGCTTGAAGAAAAATTGCTTAAGGTTGACGAGTTGGCTAGGAACGTGGATAGAATTTCTCTTGATGTTGATTCTTTGAAACTTAGATCTATCCCACCTAAGCATGATATCAATGAGTCTCTCAAAGCCATGAGAATTTCCATTGATGAGTGCAAAGAAAGAACCGCTAGGATGCGTGCTAAGAAAGATTGCTTTGTAAAAGCGTGTCCTTCTACTTTTCATGATAATAAGGATGAAGATCTAAAAGTGATTGATGTGTCCCCTATTAAATCTTTGTTTTGCAATATGAATCTTGAAAATGATGGGACTGGAGATGAGTCAACTTTAGTTAAAAGGCGTCCCAATGATTCAGAGTTTTTAGATCTTGATGCAAAAATTGGTAAAAGTGGGATTGAAGAGGTCAAAACTTTACATAGCAATGAACCCACTATCTTGGATTTCAAGGAATTTAATTATTATAATTTTTCTTTAATAGATTGTATTTTCTTGTTGCAATCCGTACTAAATTCTCCGCATGCTTATAGTCAAAATAAGCCTTTTACCAAACATATCGTTGATGCTTTAATGCAATCTTATGAGGAAAAGCTTGAATTAGAAGTTTCTATCCCTAGAAAACTTTATGATGAGTGGGAACCTACTATTAAAATTAAAATTAAAGATCATGAATGCTATGCTTTGTGTGATTTGGGTGCTAGTGTCTCCACGATTCCAAAAACTTTGTGTGATTTGCTAGGTTTCCGTGAATTTGATGATTATTCTTTAAACTTGCACCTTGCGGATTCCACCATTAAGAAACCTATGGGAAGAATTAATGATGTTCTTATTGTTGCAAATAGGAATTATGTGCCCGTAGATTTCATTGTCCTTGATATAGATTGCAATCCTTCATGTCCTATTATTCTTGGTAGACCTTTCCTTAGAACGATTGGTGCAATTATTCATATGAAGGAAGGGAATATTAGATTCCAATTTCCGTTAAGGAAGGGCATGGAACACTTTCCCAGAAAAAAAATCAAATTACCTTATGAATCTATTATGAGAGCCACTTATGGATTGCATGCCAAAGATGGTAATACCTAGATCTATCCTTGCTTTTATGCCTAGCTAGGGGCGTTAAACGATAGCGCTTGTTGGGAGGCAACCCAATTTTATTTTTATTTCTTGCTTCTTGGTTCTGTTTAGGAATAAATAATCCATCTAGCTTCTGGTTAGATGTGTTTTTATGTTTTAATTAGTTTTTGTGCCAAGTTAAACCTATAGGATCTTCTTGGTTAATAGTTATTTGATCTTGCTGAAAATTCCAGAAACTTTCTGTTCACGAAAACAATTGTTAAAAATCACCAGAACGTGATAAAATACTGATTCCAATTGCAGCAGATCAATAAACAAATTATCTAGGTCGTTCTATTTTGGTAGATTTTTCTGAGTTACAGAAGTTTGCGTTAGATACAGATTACTACAGACTGTTCTGTTTTTGACAGATTCTGTTTTTCGTGTGTTGTTTGCTTATTTTGATGAATCTATGGCTAGTAATAGAGTTTATGAACCATAGAGAAGTTGGAATAAAGTAAGTTTAACACCAATATAAATAAAGAATGAGTTCATTACAGTACCTTGAAGTGGTGTTTTTTTTCTTTCGCTAACGGAGCTCATGAGATTTTCTGTTGAGTTTTGTATTGTGAAGTTTTCAAGTTTTGGGTAAAGATTTGATGGATCATGGAACAAGGAGTGGAAAGAGCCTAAGCTTGGGGATTCCCAAGGTAAATCCAAGGACACCAAAAAGCCAAATCTTGGGGATGCCCCGGAAGGCATCCCCTCTTTTGTTTTCGTCCATCGGTAACTTTACTTCGAGCTATATTTTTATTCACCACATGATATGTGTTTTGCTTGGAGTGTCTTGTATGATTTGAGTCTTTGATTTTTAGTTCACCACAATCATCCTTGCTGTACACACCTTTAGGGAGAGACACACATTAATCGGAATTTATTAGAATACTCTTTGTGCTTCACTTATATCTTTTGAGCTATATAGTTTTTGCTCTAGTGCTTCACTTATATCTTTTAGAGCACGGCGGTGGTTCTATTTTTATAGAAATATTTGATCTCTCATGCTTCACTTATATTATTTTGAGAGTCCTTTAGAACAGCATGGTAGTTTGCTTTGGTTATAAAATTAGTCCTAATATGATAGGCGTCCAAGATTAGTATAATAAAAACTTTCATATAAGTGCGTTGAATACTAAGAGAAGTTTGATACTTGATGATTGTTTTGAGATATGGAGGTAGTGATATTAAAGTTGTGCTAGTTGAGTAGTTGTGAATTTGAGAAATACTTGTGTTGAAGTTTGCAAGTCCCGTAGCATGCACGTATGGTAAACGTTGTGTAACAAATTTGAAACATGAGGTATTCTTTGATTGTCATCCTTATGAGTGGCGGTCGGGGACGAGCGATGGTCTTTTCCTACCAATCTATCCCCCCTAGGAGCATGCGCGTAGTGCTTGGTTTTTGATGACTTGTAGATTTTTGCAATAAGTATGTGAGTTCTTTATGACTAATGTTGAGTCCATGGATTATACACACTCTCAACCTTCCATCATTGCTAGCCTCTTCGGTACCGTGCATTGCCCTTTCTCACATTGAGAGTTGGTGCAAACTTCGCCGGTGCATCCAAACCCCGTGATACGATACGCTCTATCACACATAAACCTCCTTATATCTTCCTCAAAACAGCCACCATACCTACCTATTATGGCATTTCCATATACATTCCGAGATATATTGCCATGCAACTTTCCACCGTTTCGTTTATTATGACACGCATCATCATTGTCATATTGCCTTGCATGATCATGTAGTTGACATCGTATTTGTGGCAAAGCCACCATGCATATTATTTTATACATGTCACTCATGAGTCATTGTCCATCCCGGTACACCGCCGGAGGCATTCATATAGAGTCATATTTTGTTCTAGTATTGAGTTGTAATCATTGAGTTGTAAATGAATAGAAGTGTGATCATCATCATTAGTAGAGCATTGTCCCAAATAAACTAAAAAAGAGAAAGGCCAAATAAAAAAAGGAAGGCCCCAAAAAAAATATATATATAAAGGGGCAATGCTACTATCCTTTTTCCACACTTGTGCTTCAAAGTAGCACCATGATCTTTATGATACAGAGTCTCTTGTTTTGTCACTTTCATATACTAGTGGGAATTTTTCATTACAGAACTTGGCTTGTATATTCCAACAATGGGCTTCCTCAAATGCCCTAGGTCTTCGTGAGCAAGCAAGTTGGATGCACACCCGCTTAGTTTCTTTTGTTGAGCTTTCATACATTTATTGCTCTAGTGCATCCGTTGCATGGCAATCCCTACTCCTTGCATTGACATCAATTGATGGGCATCTCCCTAGCCCGTTGATTAGCCGCGTCAATGTGAGACTTTCTCCTTTTTTGTCTTCTCCACACAACCCCCATCATTATATTCTATTCCACCCATAGTGCTATATCCATGGCTCACACTCATGTATTGCGTGTAAGTTGAAAAAAGTTTGAGATTACTAAAGTATGAAACAATTGCTTGGCTTGCCATCGGGGTTGCGCAAGATGAGAGCATTCTTGTATGACGAAAATGAAGCATGACCAAACTATATGATTTTGTAGGGATGAACTTTCTTTGGCCATGTTATTTTGAGAAGACATAATTGCTTAGTTAGTATGCTTGAAGTATTATTATTATTTTTATGTCAATATTAAAATTTTATCTTGAATCTTTCGGATCTGAACATTCATGCCACAATAAAGAAAATTACATTGAAGAATATGCTAGGTAGCATTCCACCTCAAAAATTCTGTTTTTATCATTTACCTACTCGAGGACGAGCAGGAATTAAGCTTGGGGATGCTTGATACGTCTCCAACGTATCTATAATTTTTGATTGCTCCATGCTATTATATATTATGTTTTGGATGTTTAATGGGCTTTATTATACACTTTTATATTATTTCTGGGACTAACCTATTAACCCAAGGACCAATGCAAATTGCTGTTTTTTTGCCTATTTCAGTGTTTCGCAGAAAAAGAATATCAAACGGAGTCCAAACGGAATGAAACCTTTGGGAGCGTGATTTTTTGGAACAAACGTGATCCAGAGGACTTGGAGTGGACATCAAGCAACCGACGAGGAGGCCACGAGGCAGGAGGGCGCGCCTACCCCCCTGGGCACGCCCTACACCCTCGTGGGCCCCTCGTGGCTTCACCGACCTACTTGTTCCTCCTATATATACCTACGTACCCCGAAACCATCCAGGAGCACCACGAAAACCTATTTCCACCGCCACAACCTTCTGTACCCGTGAGATCCCATCTTGGGGCCTTTTCCGGCGCTCCGCCGGAGGGGGCATCGATCACGGAGGGCTTCTACATCAACACCATAGCCTCTCCGATGATGTGTGAGTATTTTACCACAGACCTTCGGGTCCATAGTTATTAGCTAGATGGCTTCTTCTCTCTCTTTGGATCTCAATACAAAGTTCTCCTCGATCTTCTTGGAGATCTATTTGATGTAACTCTTTTTGCGGTGTGTTTGTCGAGATCCGATGAATTGTGGGTTTATGATCAAGATTATGTATGAAAAATATTTGAATCTTCTCTGAATTCTTTTATGTATGATTGGTTATCTTTGCAAGTCTCTTCGAATTATCAGTTTGGTTTGGCCTACTAGATTGATCTTTCTTGCAATGGAGAAGTGCTTAGCTTTGGGTTCAATCATGCGGTGCTCGATCCCAGTGATAGTAGGCGAAATGACACGTATTGTATTGTTGCCATCGAGGATAAAAAGATGGGGTTTATATCATATTGCTTGAGTTTATCCCTCTACATCATGTCATCTTGCCTAATGTGTTACTCTGTTCTTATGAACTTCATACTCTAGATGCATGCTGGATAGCGGTCGATGTGTGGAGTAATAGTAGTAGATGCAGGCAGGAGTCGGTCTACTTGTCACGGACGTGATGCCTATATACATGATCATGCCTAGATATTCTCATAATTATGCTCAATTCTATCAATTGCTCGACAGTAATTTGTTCACCCACCGTAATATTTATGCTATCTTGAGAGAAGCCACTAGTGAAACCTATGGCCCCCGGGTCTATTCTCCATCATATAAGTTTACATCTATTTTATTTCACGTTCTTTACTTTTAATCTTTATCATAAAAATACCAAAAAAATTATCTTATCATCTCTATCAGATCTCACTTTTGCAAGTGGCCATGAAGGGATTGACAACCCCTTTATCGCGTTGGTTGCAAGGTTCTTATTTGTTTATGTAGGTACGAGGGACTTGCGTGTGTCCTCCTACTGGATTGATACCTTGGTTCTCAAAAACTGAGGGAAATACTTACGCTACTTTGCTGCATCACCCTTTCCTCTTCAAGGGAAAAACCAACGCATGCTCAAGAGGAAGCACGCAGCCAGGCCCACATCTGCCAAGATTCCACCGTCGTTCCCATGCAGCTGCCAGCCCACCAACTTGGCGAACACCTGCGTGGCAACGTGCGGCCTCTAGGCCAACTCAGCAAGCACCTGGTGGTGGCATGCAGATCTTCGTGAAGACCCTACCACCACGGCCTGCCAGCCTACATGGCGCTGCATGCCTCGTTGGCCTGGACGCGTGTCGAAGCAAGGCGGAGCGGCGACGGACGGGACGGGCCTCGTTACCGCCCCCAACAAAGCAAGGGGACACCTAAGTAGCGCATTTAATGCGCTTTGTCCTGTAATCACAAGCGATAAGCTTGTACACTGTATACCTTTCCACCTCCTGTGTGCCACTGTGGCAGCCCCTTTTGACTATAAAAGGAGGCCCGAGGCGTACTGGAGAAGGATTCAGATCTTTTGGACGACGCACGCACCGTAGCTAGTTCAAGAGCTCAAGAACACTCAAATATACACCAAAGCAGGACTAGGGTATTACGCATCCTCGCGGCCCGAACCTGGTTAAACGATCCTTGTGCTGGCTCCTAGACCCGCTCTTTGCACAACCCCGTGCCCGCCAACCGTAGATGGGATTCCAGTGATCCCATAGGTGTCGTTTTCCCCTGTCGGACATCCAGCAAGAAAGCCCGGAAATCCGGGGTGCACGGGGAGCCCAGACATCCGGCATAGAGGGCCGGACATCCGGCAAGCAGCAGCAGCACAAAGTGCTCTCTGGATAGCTAGGCCCGGATATCCGGCGAGCAAGCCGGAGATCCGTAGTGAGGCCCGGACATCCCGCTTGAAGCCCGGAAATCCGGAAGGCCAGAGACAAAAACATGTCAGAGAGTATGAAGATGGAGTATGTGCATTTATGGGAAGGAGGTTTGTGGCAAGAGCAAGCCTTTAACTAACCCTATCAATCCCCTCTTAATAGTGCGGGATCCTATACTCAAGAAAACAAATATGTAATCAATTTTGATACTTCATCCTTGAGTAAAATCACTTCGTATGCTCTTGATCCACGCACTTTGATGAACCGGGGACTAACACCTGAGATTTACTTGACAACCATAGTTAGTCCCCTACATGTATATTGTCATCAACATCAAAACATGATGTAAGGGCATGATTGCACTTTGAATCTCCATGTTTGCAAACGAGGGACCAGGATATTATTAATTCTATGAGCCTTGTTGACTTGGCTAAGGAGAGGATGCAACATATGAGGGATCATGGATGGGATGGATCTCAAGAAATAGTGAGGTCCTTTTGCAATATGAATGGAATCAAAATTCCTCTACCGGATGCTAGGTATGGTCATCATGGAAGATCACGTTGTTTTTATGCAAACCAAACAATTGATGATCATTATAGAAGAGAAGTTTTGGTGTTATTGATATTATTCAACAAGAGCTTGACAATCGCTTTTATGAGGTTAATATGGAGTTTGTTCATTGCATGTCGGCTCTGAACCCTCTCGATTCTTTTGCTTCTTATGATTGAGATAAAGTACTTCATCTACACAATTTCATTCCAGTGATTTTTCACAAGCGGATTTGATAAGACTCCCTTTCCAACTTGATACCTTTATTGCTGACATGAGAAGCGATGATAGGTTCAAAACTCTATACAATCTTGTTGAGATTTTAGTTAAGCTTGTTGAAAAAAGGAGTGTCTTTACAAGTTAGTGTACTTGTTTCTAAAATTGGTGTTGCTTCTACCGGTGGCCACACCTAATGTTGAAAGGGTATTTTTCGCGATGAAGCTACTGAAGAACAAGTTGAAATAGTATGGGTGGTCAATTATTAAATGATTGCTTGGTCACGTTTATTGAGATATATTCCGGAAGGTGGCCGATGATGATGTGGTCCAGATTTTCATGGCTAATACCCCCGCAAAGTAGCTTAAGTAAGTTGATGTTCCAAGCTATTTTGCAATCTATGCTAGTCATGTACTCCCTCAGCATTGTACTTTTGGTAATTCTAAATTGATATGTCCGAATTATGATATGCCAACACTCTATCAGTTATTTGTCGTGTGTTTTGAATTTATTTATTTTATCAAATGTTTAAATTTTATCCCTGCTTGTCGGCCTTGCCCCCACATTGGTCAAATCCTAGATCCGCCATTGTGCACACAACCATAATATTAGTATTAAAACCGATGCAAGGCAATGAGATGAAAGTAAACAATGAGAAGATTACATGACATGGACAACAAGGATAAAATTATACAATATATGGTGTAAAAATATGATTAATTCGTCCAGCGATGCCTTCAAGATAACACACTCGTGATGTTGTCGCGTCCAGCCGAAGATGTACTGGACCAAGAGTTTCATCTGGATACCGATACCAACTGGTCAAGACCAAAATATCATGACGGAGATTAAACGTCTTTGATAAGGAAATGATGCATGTTCGTCGATGTTGAGTCTGACCAATAAATGTTAGAACAAGAGTTTTCTCCTTGAACATGATGTGATATTCCAGTCACCACCTTGATGATGGATCTTTCGATCGTTGTACCATCCAATACTCCATGTAGAACCACCTGGTGTCCACCAGAGAAGGTCGCAAGCCTCTCCCGGAACTCCTCAGAATCATGCACCAACCAAAGCACATGCACGAAGGAGGCACCTAGACGACCACCTCTTGGGATGGAGTGCCCCGCCAACATGAGATCACAACTACGGTTGTTTGAAACCCGCCAAACTCACATTGTTGATCTACCCGCTACCACTAAAGCTCGCACCAGTCATGCATGCGACATCTGATTGCATTTGCGCCAAAACAACCAACCTGAGATGGTGCATGAAACGGCCACGTGACCCCCCCCAGGTTGGTTGTGGGAGTATTGTGTGTCAAACTCTGTAGGAGGAAAAAGTTGGCTTCATATCCTCTAAGTTATGTATGTCACTTACCTTCTATGGACTTTAATTGTCTATTTTATTTAGAGTGAAGTTGAAATGAGTTTGTTCTTTTGTAGAGGCAAGTAATATTAAATTTAGGTGTTGTATTAAATAGGTTCCAAGAAAGTAAATAAGTTAGCATGTTGCAGAGCACTTTCCTAGGCAATTGGCTAATTTGTTATAGAGTGTCTTTTTGGATAAAGGCAACACAAAGACGCATCTGAGTGATCTACCCATGTGATTTTTCTCTCAATGCCATAATCAAGATACTCTGCATAACGTGGGTATGCAAGGCATTATGTAATATGGACTTTCTATTTTCCTTCACTAGTTAAGCTCATGTTTATTCCTACGGTGAAGCCTAAACTTACATTCACAAAATCATTAACTGGCATGTACTTATGACTGAACTCCCAGCAAGTAATCCACAAATATGGAAATTATTATGGTAAATTCAATCATAGCTTTAAGACTTACGGTCCACATACTCCTATATGTTTTAACTTCAGGGCCAGGGGAATGGAGTTCTATCACTCCGTTATCCCCGCATAAATTTATTATAACACATTGCACGCCCTCATTGTTGTCCTAATGTGCATGTGCACTCAAACAAAAGCCAAAACCGGATGCGGATATGGTTAACATGGTTCCATGTGACCCCTTATGAATAGTAAATTCAAAATAAATACTAGAAAAATCCTAAAAATCTGATTTTTTGGGTACTGTACATAGTCAACCAGTATGCTCGCGTATGAAATTTCATGAAGAAATCACATCCATGGTAATTTGGGCAAAAACGATAAAATCAAAGCTATACTAGAAAAACACTGTTGATGAATAGTATGGTCTCAATTGTATTTTTCTCACTAAGAATACCATGGGAGTCAATACTTCACGAAACTTCACACGTGAGTAGAATAGTCGACTAAATTTGATACACAAAAAAAAAATCAGATTTTAAACCTTTCTAGTTTTTTTTTTTGAATTTACTATTCACTTGGGTGCACGTGAAACCGTGTTCACCTTTATATTTTCGTAAATGATAGCATATAAATCAATACACGCACTAGTTCATACTATCTATGTGTAACTAATCTTCATACTATATCACCAATCCCATAGAGCAAGTTACTGCTTAAAAATTGACATAATATGCAATAAATCATGGAGACATAATGTATAGTGCAAGAAATCAAGTTTCAAAATGGATTACACGTGTTTTGTGATGGAAAAGCCCATACTAAAAAGTAGATGGTGGTGCATGTGGTGGCGGTGATGAAGGTTTCTGCAGAGCAGAAAGGGCCCATCCTCTCTTCTTCTTCTTCTTCTTCTTCCTTGGACCATTGTTGTGGATGACGAGAGACTCCCCCGAGATTAGATCTAACTTTCGGAGAGCTTTTCTGGATGCTGAATTCTACCTCCCGGCGTCATTTCTTAATATCTGAATATCCGCAACTCCAAAATATCTTTAAAAAAATATGAAGGCTTGATCATGACCTGGCTTGTTGTAAAAAGAGACCCCGGGGAAAAAATACTAAGGGACCCGCACAGGTGGGCCTCGTGGCCATAGTGTGAGGCCATGTGAGGTGCCCTCATGGACCCCTGGCCCTCTTGTTCGGTCCATTTATATACAATGTGGCCTCCCCTAAATGTTATGCATCGACGTATGTTCATTTATATATATAATTTACAAAGGCTTAGAAGTTCCTGCAACCAGACATAAACATGCAACTAGGCTTTCTCGCACTTTATCAATAGGTTAGTCCCAATAGACTTTTTTTTTGCAGAATTTGATAAGATATGGGCACTAGCGGAGATACATCAAGGCTACATGGGTCATTGCCTATCCAACTTATAAGCATTCACGCCTATTACTGTCAGCCAATGGGCCGAGGAAAGCCCAATTTGTTGCAGATTGACCTACCCTGCAAGCTGGGCCACTGGATATAGGCATGAAAATTTCAAAAGTTATTGTGATATTAATGTGAAGTCATTGTTCATGATAGTGCATGATGTGTGTTTGATCAGTGCACGGTTATGAATGGGCCGTTGCAAAAGTTAAGTATGTATACCGCTGAACTCCGGATGTAGCGTCTTACACCCCTGTCGAGTCGAATCGGCCCACCCACCGGGCGGCACCCTCCGCCACCTCTCCCGTGGACGATCTTACACAAGGTTCCCCGGATTGCGTGGCTTGGGACGACACGTGGAACAAGTGAAACGCCCCCCAAACACACACACGCGCGCGCACACACACCAGACACGAATCGGCTTGAGTTAAACAAAATGAAATTGCAAACATGAGAACGGCAAAAAAGGCATGAAGTGGGAACGCGGGCCTCGACGAGGTCATGTAGCTCCTGGTGCATGCATGAGAACGGCATGGTCACCTACTGTACTACATAACTGGTCTCCGCAACCGGATGCCATTTTTCAGCACGTGTTGTAAATGATAAACAACATTTTGTTTATCTGCTCGCATGTCCAGCAGGATTAGTTGATTTCTTTTGCCATTTGACTGTCCTTCGGCTGTGCACACTGCACACTGAGGGCGAACTGATGACCTGCACCGGCGCAGACGTACACGAGTCTGTCATTTTCACAACCACTGTTCTCCCCTGCAATAGCAAGTGGGGTTCGTGCTACCTTCTGCATCCACTTCGGTTGTCGGCACTCTCCCATGTC
The DNA here is from genome assembly GCF_018294505.1 of Triticum aestivum. NCBI lineage: Eukaryota > Viridiplantae > Streptophyta > Magnoliopsida > Poales > Poaceae > Triticum > Triticum aestivum. Next base: position 115,726,507 of record NC_057805.1, read on the forward strand.
AAAAACAACAGCTAAAATCTGTGTGCAGCCAGCCCAACCTTGTACCTTGCTTCCTCGCAAAACAATAAGGCGGGGCAGGTGGGCCCTCTGGTCTGGCCGAATCATGCAAACCCTTTCCTCATCAGGAGTGTCTTAAAGTCTTAAAATGCAGATATGTTTACATATGTTTAAACATGTTTCCTGTATTAGCCATGCATAAGGGGCGTTCTTTATTAGCACAAAATTCAGCATCAAGAGAATATAGAATACAATAAGATCATCTAGTATCAACAACTCAGACGGACCCCGACCCTCGCGTCGCCCTCCTCCCCGGGCGACACGGGGGAACCTCAGCCGCTGGCCAGCAGCCCCCCTCCCCGCCACCCTCTCCCGCATCGCCGCCGCCTGAGGGCCAGCAGGCGAACCCTCGCTGGACCCCAGGATGGTGGCGGTGGGGCGAATCTGACGCATTGCACCACCCCTGGTGCTCCCCCATGGCGGATCTGACGCACGACCCAAGCGCCCCGAGTCCCTCCCGTGGCGTCGCGTGCAGCCGCCGGTTGCCTCCAGGCCTCCTCCTCGTGCCCTCACGAGGCTGCGCCCCCCCCCCCCCACCCTGCGTCGGGATCTGGAGCTTCTCTCCGGCCAGCCCCGACGTTCCCCGGCTCGCTGCGGTCCTCCGGCGGCCGGGCGCGCTGTCCCTGATGCGGCTCCTCTCCCCCCACCCTCCCTCGCGAGCCTCGGGTGGCGGCCTCGCAGGTGCGGCTGTGATTCGGCTCTGCGCGTGCTCACCACCACCACCCCACCCCTGGAGGGGCGAGTATCGCCCGTCAGACATGGACTTGCGTCCCCTCCTGCGTCCATGGCCCCGGGCCGGCTCTGGGCCTAGCGCGTCCTAGGAGTTGCCCTACTTCCACCTCCCTTGGCTCGCCGGCACCTCAGCGCCTCCGCACCCCCATCCTGCTGGTGCTTTGGTTGGCCGTCCATCCCGGCCATCTTCAATTCTCGTGTACTCAGGGAGCTGCGCCCGCTTTTCGGATCCTTGGGCTCGTCGGCGTCCTTGTTGCTTCGGTCCCGGCGAGCTGGATCTACGCTACCCTCCGGATCCTGGCTCGCTCGGGCCCTCGATCACCATCACATCCTCCACCACTTCTCATTCTGCCTAGCCACCCCAGTCGGCCACCTTTGTGCCATGTATGTCCTTCCGCCGCTTCGTTGCTCGCACGTCCAAATTCGCTCCCATTTCTATGGTCGTGGTTCAGGCCTATGCTCGACTTCTTCTTCGCCGTTTCATGCTTTGATGGCTTGGGATTGCTCGTACTCTGGCTAGCGCGAAATCCCTGCATTTTTGCTGGCAGCGGCGACACCCGAGGGTGCCGTTGCCTTCTTGGAGGCGCTGTCACAATTGTTGTATGTGCCCCTCTTCGAGCATCAAGGGAAATCCTAGGTCTAGTTATCCGGATCGGACGGCGACGGCGTCTCGACGTCGTTCTCCTTCGTGAAGGCACTGTCTTGGGTGCTCGTGGTGTCCTCAGTTTTGAATTTGGAGATGTTGGTCGTCGTGTTGTTGGTCAGGGCTACTTTCCAGGATGGGCGGCCTAATTGTTATCTTTTCTCTATTTGGGCTGAGCATCACGTCTCTCTGCTCCGGGCACCATGTTCACGCCCTTGCGTCCATGTCATGTGATGTACCACTTCTTGTACTTGTTCTAACTCCTTATATCAATGGAATGATACGCAAGCTTTGCGTATTCGCCAAAAAAAGATCATACCCGGCTTTTGCATGAGTAGGATGCACATAGTCAATACCAACACACATACAAAGAATCACGTCGGTAGATAGCAAAGCTATATAAGACCAAAGATATATGAAAGTGGAGGGAAATACAAAAAAACAGGAAAAAAGAGAGTAATTGGTCATTGCTGAACAACTACTGGCGAAATGAAGATGATGGAAGTACGCACGGTCTGGACGTAGATACGCGACTAAAACAACACACCAGACAAGCAGCCACTCACCAAGAGCCGTATGTGGAGCCAAAAACATCTTTCAACGTATGAGTGCACAGATTGTGGGGCAAAAGAAGAAGATACCGCCAAAATCTCACATCGGAGACGTCTTCACAAAGGTTTGAACACCAACAAGCATTGTGGTCGTAAGGCTTTCGCTTGCAACACCCACGGAACTCACCCAGTCCTGTTAGCCACCGGTCTTCCACCATCTCATCACTCTGTTAGGCGAGGCCAAGCCCGCCAAACCAAGGAGCCCGCAACAACCAAATCTGGTTTGCCCAAGCCCTATTGGTGAGAAGCAGGAGCACCCTTGCGACAAGTTGGAACCAGGGAGACGCTACAGGGCAGACCCAAAGGCACACCACCAAGAGTCGAAGCCGCATCGACAACCAAGAGAGACAATGTCATCGCTATCCATGTCGCTCTGCCGAGCGTTGCGTCATGCTACCTGGGAGCAGTCGTGCCTGGAAGGAGTGGCCGCCAATTGCCCAGGCCACCTCGCCGCCGGCGCGACGCCATGGCGCGTTGGACCGCAAGGTCCCCAAAGCCTCACACGAAAGAGAGTGCCGCCACCACCAGTGAGCTTTGCTTGGCAACATTTTCTAGTGGCAACACGGGCAGGGGGAGAGTGTTCGAGCTCTTATTTTTCATGTATCAATGTGGAAAAAAAATTGGAGTCTCTTAACCTGCTGTGCGGCTGATGGTAGTGAATAGTAACCACAGAATTTAATTGTTCGCTTTTTAACCTCTTAACCTGGTAAGCATATAAAATCTTGGGAAAGTAATGTTGAATACAACACGTTGGAGTGGAAGAACCCTCTCTTATTTATCCTCCCAAACGCACACCCCACCCCGTGACTTTATTAATTTCAGCTCTTGTAGGCGCTAGAAAAACCTTGTCATTAATACTTCGGGGAAAACCAGTATGGAGTGGACCGGCTTACAAGAAAAAAAATTGGGAAAGAAAAGAAATTATGAAGAGGTCCCCGGGGTCTTGTTCCTTTGTCTCCCCCTTGCGTATATACATCGCCTCATGGGCAACCACCAAGGATCTGGCCACTCCTTGCATAAGAGAGTAGGACAAACAGGCCAACACTACCTCTAGCACAGCTCCAAAGAGCAGTAAGACACCCCCAAGAAGTGATCGGGGTTGAAACCGCCACCTCGCATAAAGGGCGGAATGTGCTGGAGCCAATGTCGGAGATCCCACAAATATGAAGCATGGCAAGTGAGCGCTCTAAGAAGAGCTCGCCATGTGCGATACTGCACTTGGTCATCCATCCAAGATGAATAGCCAGAACAAATTGAAGCCAGCACCGCCAAAGCTTCATAAGCCCAAAGAAAAGGCTAATTCCCCGTGAAACCAAAAGGGGGAGGGGCAACCAGCTCCATCCGGCCATATCTACAAATAGGTGCCTACTCACAGGATCCGTGTAAGAAGCGTAAGGAGCTCAAATGCATGTTGGAGTGGAAGAAATATCTCTTATTTATCAGCTGAGATGAGCGACGTTAGAGTGGAAAGCTTGGACTAGATTAGAATAATAATTTGTCTCAGCCCTTGTATCATCCTCCCGAGGGTGAATAGGAATCCTCCCCAGCAGCATCCACTCCCCTTTTTTATCTTCCCTCACTGTCGTCGGAGACTGGAATGCCCACACGACCACTGGTGAGAGTGATTCCCATGTGGCGGCCTCGGGTGGATAGGATGATGTCCATCCGATGATGAGTTGTGTGCGCTGGTGCTATGGGTCATTTCCCTCGGCCGCGGGTTATCGCGCAAAGTGTGCCCCTCAGTCCTCCTACTCCGAATCCGAAGATGAAGAGTGCGATGTCAGTTGCTCACTCCACATGTTGGGTATGATTGGATCCAGTGACTAGCTTGGTGTGAGATGGTCTAGGAGCTCTAGACCAGGGTAATCCCTTAGGCTAATGATAGCGTCTACGACGTTGATGATGCTGTCACTGGTACAACGAGCTGCTATATAAACGGTTTTTAACTCCTTTCCGCGACAGAGTTTTAAGCCGTCGCCAGGACAACGTGGGTGATAGGGGGTCCTTCCCACACGATCCAGAAACCGTCGGGAATAGGAATAGCAATACATATGTTTTTCATAACTAAGCGTATGCGTTGTCGGCATATATCCCAAACGCGAGTCTTCCGACAACTGTTTGTGATATCTCGCATATCCCAAACGCTCCATCCTTGCTACTCGTTTGTGCTTGCATTACCATCGTAGTCGGACTTCCGTGGTGCTACATTTACGGTGCGCGCCCCATCACAAACAGTTCATCATTATAGAACATGTATGATAAGCAGACAATCACACACATTTACTTTTCCTCGACTGTATGCGATTCAATGTAAGAGTGCATACAGTTATCCCTATAAAACTGTATGCGAAGCTTAAATATATCCCACACGATTCATCCACCGTACCCGCGCTAGATGAGGGCCTATTGCATGCGTTCTTCTAGGAGCAAACATTTACGATGTGCACGACATCATAAACAGTCCATAATTGCCAAGCATGTGTGATAAGGTGACTTTCGCAAACTTTTAATAAGAAGGGAATTATGTGCGTTGTTGTTAATCTCACACATTTTTTCTTGGTTGATTGTGTGTGCAGTAGAGATTCATCGCACACGTAGTGGATTTGAGAAACATGTCTGATCTCCACGTTTATCGCAGACGTTTTGCTTTCGCAAACCATGTGCAGTGTATTGGCCTGCAGAACCTAATTTATCCCTAATTTAATCCCTGCATTTAAAAACACAAATTTTGAATTTAAAAGTTGGCAATCACTTATTTCATATCGATTCATGTCTATTACAAATATAGGTTCAAGCACAAATGCATAATTCGATGCAAAGGTACATATACTGAAGAACTACGGAAGCACCAAGTAAAGAATGATGAACTACAGTTGTACTAAAGACTGTAAAGAGAGAGGCGGAAGACATTCTGGTTGCTGGAGTAGGTGAAGCGGAATGCCCATATTGTGCCCTCCTCCATGCGTAGTGCGCGCATGACTCTAGGCCAACCCCTTATGATTGTTGCCCACCCATCCTTCACTGTCTTCATTAGGATTTCTCGATGCTCATTGTAGTCTCGATGAAATACTTTAACCTTCATTGAGTGTCCACCAATCATGTACTTTACGAGGTACTCTCGAGTAAACTACTTTGGGAACCACTGCAAACGAAAAAGATTCAGACATTGTTGTCTAACAACTCATTATGGGCAGTAAAAAGAGAAGGCTACGGAGTTTGTACTTACCATCTTACAGCTCACTGTTGTGTTGGATAGAGCGTAAACAAATAATTTGATTGCCACCGTTCGTATCTTTTTGCTAATAATCCTTTCCAGTTTCCTCACTTGATGTTGGTTCATGAATATCTCATTGTCCCATACGCAAAAAGGGTCGATGTATGGATCTTTGCCAAGGACATATGTACCTACAAGCAACAAGTCAATATTAGAATCTAAAAAGTGTCCAGGCCTAGATCTATATGCACTACATTATGGCTAACCTCGGCAGAAAATGCTGGCCACTCCCGTTGTTGTCGTGCATAAGTAGTGAAAAGGCATGATAAGTACAACAACCTTAACATCAAACAAACATAGCCAAGGTAAAAAATATCATCTCCAAATTATAGCTTGAATGTGTTGGTTTCAACATGCTGTTAAAGAGGATATAAAATAGAAGCGAATGTTACCTACAACAGGCTTAACAACCACCAAATATTGCAATTCAAACTGGTATTGTTGAAAATGAGAAGAACATAGCTCATGCTTAAATATCACACTGGATAAATGTGTAAAACTAAAATAAAGGTCATGTGTTAACTACACCATGCATAACATGAATATAGCCGTTCAAACTGGTATTGATAAAAACGAGATGCACAGTTCCGACTTGCACATAATGAACATCACATTGTGAATGACTGAAATAAACAAGGCATATATTATCAGTATAACAAGCAAATATAGCCATTAAAAACTGGACAAGGGCTCACTGCAATCAACCTAACAAGCAAATACAGATAAACAGGGCATATGCTTGAAAACTTGACAAATGCTAACTGCAACCAACCTAACAAGCAAATACAGATAAATAGGCATCTGCTTGAAAACTGGACAAATGCTCACTACAACTAACCTAACAACCAAATATAGATAAACAAGGCATCTGCTTGATAACTGGACAAATGCTCACTGCAACCAACCTAACAAACAAATACAGATAAACACGACATCTACTCACTATAAACAACCAAATATAGCCATTCGTGAAACTGAAGTGGACAATTCATACTTAAACATCACATAGACCTATTGAACATTACATTTTTACATCACTGAAATAATTAAACACGACACAGTTAAAACACCACATGGAAAAGGCTACTACAACAAAGGGTATGGGTTGGCTAGCTAGAAAAACTAAGATTTGCTGATAGGATATTGCCTCACTTGTCATGGACGGGATCCTTCTAGTTGGAAGAGCTCAAACCCATGGTGCGCTCTCTAATATCGCAGATGGGTTGTTTCACCTTCGAAGACCCTTTGTGGGTGCCCTCCTCGTGGTCGTGGTCGATGAGATCTGACTTGGCAATTGAGGATCCCAAGCCACCGTCGTAGAACGTGTCCTTCAGAAATGACAAAATGGGCTTGATGGTATATAAGGATCGCAAATCCTTGACCGCATGGTGGAGGAAATCAGCGGTAGGGCCATTGAAGAGATCGATGACAGTTGGACCAGAGGGGTTGGGGATGGACCACTTAACCTGTGACATGGCCCGCATGTACCGTTGTTGTCGACGAGCTTGATGTCGTAGCCAGCTTTCCTGAGATACAGTAATATGCTAGCCTGCTGACGTGAAGCCTTCGGCATGGCAACATAGTCAATGTCCTCGTTGGCTTCCGCGACGAGGTGTTGCTCCGGGATCGACAGGTCGGGACGAACGACGACCACCTCGCCAACATCAGCCGGAGAGGCCATGATAAACCTCTTTTTGGCCGAACGCTCATCAGGCTCCTCGGGATACGTGGTCGGGCTTAGGCTGCAACTCCCTAGAGTAGGGGATGTGGATCTGGCGGGGAGGGACACCGCAGGACTCATCTAAAAACTCAGGAGGCGACGGTATGGGAATCGCTGGGTAACTTGAACTTTATTATCTAAGCTAGGAGGCACGGGCAGACAGGCAGGGATTGCCGGCGGCGACGAGCTAGGGTTCGGGCGGGGTGGGGGGACTGTGGAGGGGGGCGGGGTGTGTTTGAGGATACGGCGCAACTACTAATTTTTTTTTAGTAATGGTGGGTGGAGATGGTGGTGGACGAGGGAGGGCGACGGTTCAAATGCCCCAGCTACTAGAATTTTACTATAAGGTCAGTGGTGGAGGAGTGGGGCGACAGTTGAAATACCGCGGCTACTAAAATGTGGGTAAAGGAATTGATGCTAGGTGGGAGCACCCAGGATCGTACACGGGCCAAGAAGGAGCACCCAAGAAGGAAAAGCGGCGGAACCGTCGATTTTTGCATCGCTCAAGGCGGGTAGTTTGTTTTTAGATTTCTAGCTAGCTGGTCTATCGCACACGGTTCGTCCTAATTTTCAGACGCAGATGTGGAATTCATCCTAAATAAACTACCCGCCTTTTAGCTTGCGCGGGTGGTGATTTTACAGCGCACTAGCATCACACACGGTTAAGCCAGTACCTCCACCCTTGCTCGCGCTTGCGCAGTTGTGGTGATTTCACAGCCCACTAGCATAACACACGGTTAAGCCAGTACCTCCACCCTTGCTCGCGCTCGCGTAGTCGTGGTGATTTCATAGCGCACTAGCATCGCAAACGGTTAAGCCAGTACCTTCACCCTTGCTGGCGCTTGCGCAGTCGTGGTGATTTCACAGCGCACTAGCATAGCACAAGGTTAAGCCAGTGCACCCATGTCCATTGAGCATCAACTGATACTTCATATAGAGCACCATTTGGCAGAAAATATATATATGAGGGGTTAGAAGACAATCACACCAGCATGTGGCCCAAATATATATGAATGAAAAGGGTGGTGCGTGATGTTAAAATTTCCAATGCACAACTTTGACTGCGCGGGCCCACGGTTGGGTGCATCGTCGAAGATTGACGAGAGGGGCCCGAAGTCAACAACCACCTAGAAATGGCCAAATATATGTAGGAATATAGAGTGTGACATTTAAATACACAATGCACATTTTTGGTGGCACCTGCCTCGCAAACCGGAAAGCCCCCTTAGATATATATATATATAATGGCAGTCTAAGGTCATAGATACCTAGCTAGGGTGCTTGCCCCACCTCCCACTTCGTGTCGGCGGGACGCATGCATGTACTGATACTTTGGTCATACATGCATGTCGCCATGACCTACCATAAGATGGAGCAGTGAATCTATCGCTTGGTCTCTGTTGGAAAAGGCAGTGCCTAGGAGGCGCTTAGGCACGTCTAGGCGCTAGGCAATGGCCAAACGTCTCGCCTAGGGCATAAATGGAGGTCTAGGCAGAGCAAGCAAGGAATTGCCTACCCAAGCAAGAAATCATGCCACATACTGCACTGATATGCCAAATGAGTTATATTTCAATGGCAGTAGACGGTAATTAACTTATTTATATGCCCTAAACTAATATCGACACTAATATAATAATCACAAATACACTACAAGTAAAAACTATATTACCGCCTAGGCCGCGCCTAGGGCGCTTAGGCACCGCCTAGGCACTAGGCGAAGGCCAACCGCCTCGCTTACGCCTACCGCTTTCTCAACCTTACTTTGTGGTTAAACGACCACTTTGTTGTCGATCAAAAATGGATAGAATGTATACACCGCTTCGGCCAATAGATTGGACCACCATAAAAAATTGCACGAGAGGGGCCACAAAACCAGCACCGCCTGCATGCGGCCCAAAATTATGTACATTGAAAGGGGTGATGTGTTCTCAATATCAAATAATGTATAATTTAGATGTGGTGCCTGCCTCTCGATAAAGACAACCACCATGAAAGCCGGGTAATTAAAGACGAGATACATAGGGTACAGTGTAGGTCCATGATGACCCACAAGTATAGGGAATCAATCGTAGTCCTTTCGATAAGTAAGAGTTTCAAACACAACGAGGAGCAGAAGGAAATGACAAGTGGTTTTCACCAAGGTATTAACTGCAAGCACTGAAATAGTCGGTAACAAGTTGATTGATAGCAAGATAATTTGTTACAAGCAAGTAACGGTAACGGTAACAAAAGTGCAGCAAGTTAGCCCAAGCAAAGGACAGGCCAAAACGGTCTCTTATGATAAGCAAAGCGTTCTTGAGGGTACACGGGAATTTCATCTAGTCACTTTCATCATGTTGGATTGATTTGTGTTCGCTACTTTGATAATTTGATATGTGGGTGGATCGGTGCTTAGGTGTTGTTCTTACTTGAACAAACCTCCTACTTATGATTAACCCCCTCGCAAGCATCCGCAACTACGAGAAAAGTATTAAGATAACGTCTAACCATAGCATCAAACTTTTGGATCCAAATCAGTCCCTTATGAAGTAGCGCATAAACAAGGGTTTAAGCTTCTATCACTCTCGCAACCCATCATCTAATAACTACTCCACAATGCATTCCCTTAGGCCCTAATAAGGTGAAGTACCATGTAGTCGACGTCCACATGACGCCACTAAGGGAATCACAACATACATATCATCAAAATATTGAACACATATCAAGTTCACATGATTACTTGCAAAATGATTTCTCCCGTGGCCTCAAGAACAAAAGTAACTACTCACAAATGATAATCATGCTCAAGATCAAAGGGGTATTAAATAGCACAATGGATCTGAACATATAATCTTCCACCAAATAAACCATATAGTAATCAATTACAAGATGTAATCAACACTACTAGTCACCCACAAGCGCCAATCTAAGGTTCCGGTACAAAGATTGAACACAAGAGATGAACTAGGGTTTGAGAGGAGATGGTGCTGTTGAAGATGTTGATGGAGATTTCCCTCCCAAAGATGGCAGAGTTGTTGGTGATGACGATGATTTCCCCCTCCGGGAGGGAAGTTCCCCCGGCGGAATGGCTCTGCCGAAGGGCAAAAGTGCTCCTGCCCAAGTCCCGCCTCGAGACGATGGTGTTTCGTCATGAAAGTCCTCTCTTTATTTTTTCTAGGTAAAAATGACCTATATACCAGAAGTTGGGCACAGGAGGTGGGCCGAGGAGGGCACAACCCACCAGGGCGCGCCTGGGGGCCCTGGCGCGCCCAGGTGGGTTGTGCCCACCTGGCGGGCCCCCTCTGGTAGTTATTTGCTCCAATAATTCTTATATATTCCATAAAAAATCTCTGTGAAGTTTCATCTTATTTGGAGATGTGCAGAATAGGCAGGCCCGTCGATGAGGGGGGCGAGTTGAGCGACCGCACAGGGCCCCCATCGAGAGAAAAACCGCTTCGTGTATGATGCCTCCTTCCGCCGAAAGATCGCTAGAAAAACCAGAAAACTAACGTATGTTTTTTGAGGGAAAACGATGTGGGCCAAAAAATTTACGTGGTGTCTTTGCTGCATACGGGGCATCTGGGCTGCTAGTTATAGAGGCCCAAATAACATATACTTACAAACAAGAAAAGAAGGTTAGAGGCCTAGTAGCACGATCAGAAGACTGGATACAGATCGCTCGATTCTAGTGATTGCAGCCGAACAGGCTGCGAACTACCGTCTCCGTCTCGCGACCGACGATCCGGGATTGAAGAAGCACCAAACCCTCACCCTACGCGTGGCCCTAGCAGTCATGCCGGCGCCGGCGTAGTCACCTCCGATCCAATCCATTGTTGATCGTCTTGCCGCGTGAAGATGCAACAGTATGGACTGCGGATCCATTGGTTTCTTCAATCAGGATTGAGGAACACATCAGGCCAAACTACAGACTATGTTCCAATCTCCAAAAGCAAGGTCTTTTTCAATTCATTTTCTTTGTATTTGAATGATCTAGTCATCTAGCGATCGATAATATTAGAAACTAATTAGATTCTGTTTGATTAATGGTCACTTATAATTTGTTATGTTTTGTTTCTGAATCTTCATCATGTCTACTAGAATTAGGAAACATAAATATGGTTCTGCAAAGCGCAAGATACATGTGAAGATTTTATTTCAAGAAATACTAGACATATGCTCCTTTTTGGTAGAACATGAGGTATGTTAATTGCTTTGCAATCCCTTCACCTTTTTAGCATTAGTGTTTGATATATGCCTAAATAAGGTACAAATAAAATAGACTCGAAATTATACAATAAAGTGAGAGTATGATGTACGCATACTAATACTTATGTTATGTGAATTGTTCGAAATTTTGGGCCACAATTTGGGGCCCCGGATTTCTGGAGACGGCCCTGAGAATAGGTAACTCTGACGTAGCTTTTTCAGGTCCAGAATTCCAGCTGCCGGTATTCTCCCTCTTTGTGTGAACCTTGCATATTATGAGAGAAAAGGCATTATAATTACTCCATAAAGCATTATTATGCATAAAAACATTATAAATAACAGTAGGAAAACATGATGCAAAATGGACGTATCAACTCCCCCAAGCTTAGACCTCACTTGTCCTCAAGCGAAAAACCGATACCGAAAAACATGCCAACATGCTTAGAGAGAGAGGTGTCGATATAAAAAAATACGGACATATAAGCATCATGCTTATTATTATAACAGCAACAAACTTTATCACATAACTTTATCATATAACTTCTCATGAACAAGTAACAATTCATCACAACATCAAAGTAAAAGCATAAACTCTATTGAAAACCAACAAACTATGTTCTCAGTCAACTTTGCAACTACAATTCATCATATTTTCAGGAATGGTCACGTATCCGAGCCTTTTTGCAAGTCCACACACTCAACCATCACATATTATTCTATGATTGCTAACACTCACCTCATACACATGAGAAAAAAGTTTCAACCGGACACATAGAAAGATAGGGGCTTATAGTTTTGCCTCCCAATGTATTCACCTAAAAGGTGACGTCAACAATAATAATTCATGATCACTCATATCCAACTGGATATATGTGCCTAGATCTTTCCTCACCCCATGGTGCTTGCCAAAAGAAAAAATAAAAAGGAATAGAGAAATACTTTGACTCTTGCATAAAAGTAAATACATAAAAGTAAAAGATAGGCCCTTCGCGGAGGGAATCAGTGGTTGCCATGCACTTATTGGTTGTATGCTCAATCTCTTAGTGCAAAAGAACATCACATTATATTGCCCCTTATGATAGCAACCTTTATTGTGTAGTCTGTCGCTTTTATTATTTTGCCATCACAAGTTTGTACAACGCTCAATTTTCTCTTACACTAAATGATCTAACACATTTAGAACAATTTTTATTGCCTTATTGCACCGGTGACAACTTACTTGAAGGATCTTACCCAATCCATAGGTAGGTATGGTGGACTCTCAAAACAAGATTTGTGTTTAAGGGTTTTGGATGCACAGGTAGTATCTACTTAGTGCGGAATTTTTGGCTAGCAAAGATATTGAGCAAGCACCACATGTTAAAGGATCTATGACAATATAACTTCTATGTGAATATGAACAAGCATAAATCATTACATTGTCTTCCTTGTCCAACGTCAACAATTTTGGCATATAATATTTTGATGGGGGCTCACAGTCATAAAAGAGGTCCAAGATGGTATATTGCATGCGAATCTTCTCTTCCCTTATTAATTCTTTCATGAATTGCATCATCGACCAATGCTATGTTTGTCAATCTCCAACAAATTTTACCACTTAGACTTTTCCTTATGTGATGTCATTACTTACCATAATATTAGTATATGATATTTTCCATTTATTTCCTTTCTTTTTATTGGAACACGAAAGTAAAGAAATCAAAACTCAAACTAAACTTTATTATATATCTCGCACACGATTACAACGAAGATTACTAAGCAAGCATTCGAAAAGAAAGGGTCGAACTAAACTTTTATTCAACTAAATCAAATGATAACTAAGGATATAGAACTAAAATAGATAAAGGAAAAGATAGTGGTGGTGATACGATACCGGGACACCTCCCCCAAGCTTGGCACAAGCCAAGGGGAGTGTCCATACCATGAACTCAAGTCTCCTTTGGTGATGAGGAAGTTGGTGGTGGTGACGAGGTAGCAGTGATCTTGGCCTTCTGGCTCAAAAGATACTCCAATCTATGGATGACGCTCGAACAATGATGTGCTCTTGCAGCAGAATATTTTCATGAGTAAGATATTTATTTTGCACACGAACCATTTTGATGACCCGAAAAGCTTCGATATCTGTGGGGGTAAGGTGATCATAGTAAGGTTTAAGGATATCTTCTTCCTCCTCAGCAGGCAAGGCCTGCTCTACCGCATGCACTTGATCTCCGGACAACTTCCTTGCTCTTGTCCTCCCTTGAGGCTTCCTTTGGTTCTTCTCTCTTTAGCTCCATCTTCATCAACCAAGCATCTTCTTCTATGTTGTTGGAGGAAGGAGAAGACATGATGCCTGACTTGAAAACTCTGACAAAAAGCAACAAGAAACAAGAACAAAAGGTTTCTCCGTGATACGGTGGTCAAATAGGTTTGGGGCGTATATAAAGATTTTTTATCTTGGGAAACAAGCAAAGGGAGAAAAACGGAGTCCGGAAGGTACCCGAGGTGGGCACAACCCACCTCGGCACCTGGCCCTGGTATCTTGTGCCCACCAGGGTTACCTTCCTAGCTGTTTCTTATTTTCCTAATTTTTAATATATTCCAAAACTGACAGAATATATTTTTGTGGATTTTTTGGAGTCCGTTTACTTACCGTATCACGTACCTCCTCTTTTTCGGTTATTCTGGAGTGTTCCACAAGGTTTCCTTTATGTGTTCTTCCGGTGTCAAAGTTTGAATAATATGGTTTTCAACATTAATAGGCGTACCTGAGATATAATGTTTAATTCTTTGCCTGTTAACAATCTTCGGGTTAGTACCTTCGGAATTATTTATTTTAATAGCTCCAGAACGATAAACCTCCTCGATGATATATGGCCCTTCCCATTTAAAGAGAAGCTTCCCTGCAAAGAATCTGAAATGAGAGTTGTACAGAAGAACATATTCACCAACTTTAAATTCCTGCTTTTGGATTCTTTTGTCATGCGATCTTTTAACTTTTTCTTTAAATAGCTTGTCATTTTCTTAGGCGTGGGTTCTCCATTCATCTAGTGAGCCGATATAAAATAACCTCTTTTCACTGGCAAGTTTGAAATCATAGTCGAGTTCTTTAATTTCCCAATATGCTTTATGTTCTAACACAAGAGGCAAATGACAAGCTTTCCATAAACCATTTTGTAGGGAGACATACCCATATGATTTTATATGCTGTTCTGTAGGCCCAAAGTGCAACATCCAATTTCTTAGACCAATTCTTTTGGGACCTATTAACAGTTTTTTGTAATATTAGCTTTATTTCTCTATTGCTAAGTTCAACTTGACCACCAGACTGAGGATGATAAGGTGATGCAATTATATGGTTGACATTGAAAGATCGAGGATGTCGCCTAGAGGGGGGTGAATAGGCGCTTTAAAATAATTACGGTTTAGGCTTGAACAAATGCAGAATAAAGCTAGCGGTTAATTTGTCAATCACAAAACCTACAACAGCTAGGCTCACCTATGTGCACCAACAACTTATGCTAAGCAAGACAAACTACTAGGTGATAGCAAGATATATGACAAGAAACAATATAGCTATCACAAAGTAAAGTGCATAAGTAAGGAGCTCGGGTAAGAGATAACCGAGGCACGCGGAGACGATGATGTATCCCGAAGTTCACACCCTTGCGGATGCTAATCTCCGTTTGGAGCGGTGTGGAGGCATAATGCTCCCCAAGAAGCCACTAGGGCCACCGTAATCTCCTCACTCTCTCGCACAATGCAAGATGCCATGATTCCACTAAGGGACCCTTGAGGGCGGTCACCGAACCCGTACAAATGGCAACCCTTGGGGGCGGTCACCGAACCCGTACACTTTGGCAACCCTTGGGGGTAGTCACCAGTACCCGTCAAATTGCTCGGGGCGATCTCCACAACCTAATTGGACACCCCGACGCTTGCCCGGAGCTTTGCACCATAATGATTGAGCTCCGAACACCACCAACTGTCTAGGGCGCCCAAGCACCCAAGAGGAACAAGCTCAAGGGTACCAAGCACCCAAGAGTAATAAGCTTCTCAACTTGTAACTTCCACGCATCACCGTGGAGAACTCAAACCGATGCACCAAATGCAATGGCAAGGGCACACGGAGTGCCCAAGTCCTTCTCTCTCAAATCCCACCGAAGCAACTAATGCTAGGGAGGAAAATGAGAGGAAGAACAAGAAGGAGAACACCAAGAACTCCAAGATCAAGATCCAAGGGGTTCCCCTCACATAGAGGAGAAAGTGATTGGTGGAAATGTGGATCTAGATCTACTCTCTCTTTTCCCTCAAAAACTAGCAAGAATCCATGGAGGGATTGAGAGTTAGCAAGCTCGAAGAAGGTCAACAATGGGGGAAGAACACGAGCTCAAAGGATAAGGTTCATTGGGGAAGAATACCCCTTTTATAGGAGGGGGGAAATCCAACCGTTAAGTGCTCAGCCCGCACACGAGCGGTACTACCGCTCGGGCGGAAGAAGCAGTGAAAAGGAGCAACAAAACAAGAACCTTGGGGCGGTAGTACCGCCGATAAGCGGTACTACCGCTCACCCCGGTGGTACTACTGCTGGAGGAGCAGAACACGGGACAAAGGGAGGCAGGACAGAGCAGAGTACGGTGGCAGTAGTGCAGTAGCGGTACTACCGCTCGACCGGAGCGGTACTACCGCTTATAGGCAGAACTACCGTGCCTTACTGCCGCGCGACTACCGCTGAACCCGACAGGAAAAGAGCAGACCCAAAATCGAGGCGGTAGTAGAGCGGTACTGGAGCGGTACTACAGCTTGATGCTACAAGCGGTACTACCGCTGGGAGAAAAACAGAACTGCCCAAACTTCTTCATATGAGCTCCGAATTGAGCAAACTCAAGCTTGTTGGATACAAGACGATGAGTAGCATCAAAACTGCGACTGGTTATAGTAAGAAGAGGCGCGGGAGGTATGCCAACAAATAGAGGAGTGAAACCTCCAACCGAGAAGGACCGGCATAACCTCCAACATCGAAAACATCATAGAAGATGCGAGTGAACTCCGTTTTCGATGAACTCGAGCTTGTCATCAAGATGACCATAAGCTCCAAAACTCACAAAGAGAAGAACCAAACAAGAACCAATAAAGATGATGCAAGGATGCAATGGTTTGAGCTCTCTATGAACGATACGATCAAGCTACTCATCGAGAGCCCCCCTTGATAGTACGGCAATCGATCCTATAACCCGGTCTCCCAACTACCATCATGACACCGGTAAAATAGAAAACCTATCAAGAGCAAACCTTTGCCTTGCACACGACAATCTTGATGATGATCACCACTTGATGTCATCCTCTCCATGGTTTGAGTGATATCTTCCTCTTGACGCAAGCCCATGTACACGTACCTAACCCCACATAGAACTCTCACATAGACCATGGGTTAGTACACAAAGCACAATGGACAATGCTTACCATACCACGGGATCACTTGATCCCTCTCGGTACATCTTCTACGCTTTGTGAGTTGATCAACTTGATTCACTCTTGACTTAGTCTTGATCAACCTAGAATCTTTCCAACTCTCTTCATTTGGATGATGTCTTGAAGGTAAACATGAATGATCACACAATCTTCTTCTTCAAGACATGCTTGCAATAAGCTCAACTCTCACATGACCAATCTTTGGATAATTCCTTAATAGCACCTTGGTCAACACAAACTCTCCTTGAAACCAACACATGTACTCCAAGAAAATCCTATGGACAAAACCTTCAAATATAACTCAGGGCAACCATGAGTCCATAGAGATTGTCGTCAATTACCAAAACCAAACATGGGGGCACCACATGTTCTTTCAGACATCATACTTAGCAAGCATTTTACGGAAAGCACCATAAATAAAGTGTGAACCACCATCAGTCACTAAATCTCTAGGGACTCCAAACCTTGGGAAACTAACTTCTTTAAGCATTTTAATGGAAGTGTTGTGATCAGCACTACTAGTTGGAATAGCTTCCACCCACTTAGTAACATAATCAACAGCAACCAAAATGTGTGTATACCTATTAGAGGAAGGAAAAGGTCCCATATATAGGCATTTCTTGATGCTTACTGATATTATCAATTCTTTGGCATTCATCACAAGATAAAACAAACTTACGGGCATCTTTGAAGAGAGTAGGCCAATAAAAACTAGATTGCAATACCTTGTGAGCAGTTCTATCTCCCGCATGATGCCCTCCATAAGCTTCGGACTGACATTTCCATAGGATTTGTCCCTGTTCATGCGCAGGTACACAACCTCTAATAGTACCATCTACTCCTTCCTAATAGAGATGTGGGTCATCCCAAAAGTAATGTCTTAAATCATAGAAGAATTTTTTTATTTTGTTCGTATGTGAAACAAGGTGGTATATATTTAGCAACAATATAATTAGCATAATCAACATACCAAGGAGTGTTATGAGAAACATTTATTGCAACTAGTTGTTCATCAGGAAAGCTATCATTAATAGGTTGTGGGTCATCAAGAATATTCTCTAACATAGACAGGTTATCAGCTACGGGGTTCTCAGCTCCTTTCCTATCAGTTATATGTAAATCGAATTCTTGCAGCAAGAGAACCCACCTAATGAGTCTAGGTTTAGCATCTTTCTTTTCCATAAGATATTTAATAGCAGCATGATCATTGTGAATAGTAACTTTAGAATCAACAATGTAAGATCTGAATTTGTCACAAGCAAACACAACTGTTCTTTTTCAGTAGTAGCATAATTTCTTTGGGCACTGTCTAGAGTTTTGCAAGCATAATGGATAACATTTAATTTCTTATCAACTCTCTGTCCTAGAACATCACCAACAACATAATCACTAGCATCACACATAATCTCAAAAGGCAAGTTCCAATCAGGTGGTTGAACAATAGGTGCAGAAATTAAGGCTTTCTTAAGTGTTTCAAAGGCTTCTACACGATCATCATAAAAAACAAATGGAACATCCTTTCGTAAAAGATTTGTAAGAGGCCTAGAAATTGTAGAGAAGTCTTTAATAAATCTCCTATAGAAACTAGCATGACCGAGAAAACTACGAATACCTTTAATATCTCTAGGACATGGCATTTTCTCAATTGCATCAACTTTAGCTTTATCCACCTCAATACCTCGTTAAGAAATTTTATGCCCCAAGAAAATACCTTCATTAACCATAAAGTGGAACTTCTCCCAATTCAAGACAAGATTGGTTTGCTCACTGAGGGAGTCCTGGACTAAGGGGTCCTCGGGCGTCCGGCCTGTTATCCATGGGCCAGACTGATGGGCTGTGAAGACATGAAGGCCGAAGACTCTACCCGTGTCCGGATTGGACTCTCCTTGGCGTGGAAGGCAAGCTTGGCGATCAACTATGAAGATTCCTTCCTATGTAACCGACTCTATGTAACCCTAGATCCCCCCGGTGTCTATATAAACCGGAGGGTGTAGTCCGGAAAGGATATACTCATTACCATAGTCATACAAGCTAGACTTTTAGGGTTTAGTCATTACGATCTCGTGGTAGATCAACTCTTGTAACACTCATATTCATCAAGATCAATCAAGCAGGAAGTAGGGTATTACCTCCATAGAGAGGGCCCGAACCTGGGTAAACATCGTGTCCCCTGTCTCCTGTAACCATCGATCCTAGACGCACAGTTCGGGACCCCCTACCCGAGATCCGCCGGTTTTGACATCGACATTGGTGCTTTCATTGAGAGTTCCACTGTGTCGTCGACGGAAGGTTCGATGCCCCCCCTCAATCCTCGATAGCGACGCCTTCCAAGGAGAAACCATCCTCCCCGGACAGATCTTCGTGTTCGGCGGCTTTGTACAGCGGGCCAACTCGCTTGGCCATCTGGAGCAGATCGATAGCTACGCCCCTGGCCATCAGGTCAGATTCGGGAGCTTGAACTACATCGCGGACATCCGCGGAGACCTGATCTTCGATGGATTCGAGACCGCGACGATCGCTCCCCCTCGCTCCGATGAACATGACTTAAATATGTCATCGGATCACATCCAGGAGATGGTTCCCGTTGCTGCAACGGCCTTAGAGCCGGAGCAGATCGTGCCATCCGAGGCCACAGGGTCCGCGGCGTTGGAGCCGCACACAGACTCGACACCCTGCAATACTTGCGCCAACGGAACTCCGGACTCGTCTCCGGCTATAAGTTCCGGACCATGTACGCCTGCGGACACCGAGCTAGATCGGTTATCGATTTTTGAATTCAGCGCTGCAGACATCTTCCAGCACTCACCTTTGGGTGATGTGCTAAACTCTTTAAAGATTTTATCCTTGGAGAAGGACTCACAGCCGAACTATGTTCGGTACGAGCTAGAGGCTGATGATGGGGAATTTTGCTTCCCACCCACCACCCACTTCATAGCCACCGTCGACGACTTAACCGACGTGCTTGATTATGGCTCCGAAGACATCGATGGTACGGACGACGATGCCGACAAGGAGCAAGGCCAAGACCCGCCATTCACCGGGCGTTGGACGGCCACCTCTTCGTACGATGTGTACATGGTTGACACACCTAAAAAGGCTAGCGACGATGACAAAGAAGATCCAGTTGCGAATAAACCTTCTGAGACACAGCCCAAGCGCCGGCGCCCTAAACGCTGTTCTAAGCCTCGTCGCTCAAAAGATGGCAACACTAGCATCAGAGAAAATAGTACTCCGGGCGACGCCCAAAACAATGAAGACCTTGTTGGAGCAGCATCCGAACAGGAGGAACAAGACAACGGGCAAGTTAACCCTGATAAACAGGCCATGCCCAATGAACCGGATGACGAAAGTTATCGTCTAGTCTCCGAGGATGAGGAGAGCCTCGGCAGCGAGGATTTCATCGTGCCTGAGGCACCCCTCGAGCAGGAGCGCTTCAAGCGCCAGCTAATAGCTACTGCTAGAAGCCTGATGAAAAAGCAGCAGTAGCTCCAAGCCAATCAAAACATACTCATTGACAGATGGACCGATGTCCTGGCAGCCGAAGAATATAGCCTCAAGCGCCCAGCCAAGAGTTACCCGAAGCGCAGACTGCTACCTCAGTTCGATGAGGAGGCACCAGATCCCATACCTCCCTCGCGCAATGCGGAACGACCACCACGTGGTCGGGAGAGTGCAGCGGACCGACCACCCCACGGTCGGGATAAAACGGCAACTCAGGCCGAACAACAGCCCGCCCCACCGCCTCGTAAAAACAGAGACATAACAGCTCGGGACCATACATACGACCTCCGGCAGGACCTGGACAGTAGAGCAGGACACACCAGATCAATCTACGGATCGCGAGGACGCTTCCCGACTCGGGATGACGACTACCTATTCGGACGTGGCAAACCTAGTCACGCCCGGGCCGATAACCGCACATGGACTTCATCGGAGGTGCGCCGTGACACGGCCCGATATAGAGGCACCGCACACCCCCTCTGCTTCACAGATGAAGTACTGGATCACGAATTCCCCGAGGGGTTCAAGCCCCTCAATATTGAATCATATGATGGAACAACCGATCCCGCAGTGTGGATCGAAGATTTTATTCTCCACATCCATATGGCTCGAGGAGATGACCTCCACGTCATCAAATACCTCCCACTCAAATTAAAAGGGCCAGCTAGACACTGGCTAAATAGCCTGCCTGAAGATTCCATCGGCAGCTGGGAGGCCTTGGAAGAAGCTTTTCTTGACAACTTCCAAGGTACTTATGTCCGGCCACCAGATGCCGATGACTTAAGTCATATAGTCCAACAACCTGGAGAATCAGCCAGAAAATTCTGGACTAGGTTCCTAACCAAAAAGAACCAGATATTCGACTGTCCGGATGCCTAAGCCCTAGCTGCCTTCAAACACAACATCCGCGACGAATGGCTCGCCCGCCACCTCGGCCAAGAAAAGCCAAAATCCATGGTAGCCCTCACAGCACTCATGACCCGCTTTTGCGTGGGTGAGGACAGCTGGCTGGCTCGTAACATAAACACAGCCAACGAAGCAGGCCCCTCCGAGGCCAAGAACAACACCGGCAAGCTCCGGCGCAATAGACACAAGCGCCGAAGCAACGGCGATAACACCGATGACACCACAGTTAACGCCGGATTCAGCGGATCCAAGTCCGGTCAACGGAAGAAGCCCCACAAAAGGAACAATGAGGACCATCCAGCTTGGACCGCATACTCGATCGTCCATGCCAGATACATGGCACCCTAGACAAACAAGCCAATCATACCAACAGAGATTGTTGGGTTTTCAAATAGGCTGGCAAGTTAAATGCCGAGAGAAAAGAAAAGGGATCACAAAGCGAGGACGAAGATGAAGAGCCCCGGCAGCCGAACACTGGGGGGCAGAAGAAATTTCTCCCTCAAGTCAAAACGGTGAACATGATATACGCTACACACATCCCCAAAAGGGAGCGCAAGCGAGCACTCAGGGATGTCTACGCGGTAGAGCCAGTCGCCCCAAAATTCAATCCGTGGTCGTCATTCCCGACCACCTTCGATCACCGAGATCATCCAACTAGTATCCGCCATGGCGGTTCGGCCGCACTGGTCCTCGACCCAATCATCGACGGATTTCGCCTAACACGAGTCCTAATGGACGGTGGTAGCAGCCTCAACCTGCTCTATCAGGATACAGTGCGTAAAATGGGCATTAATCCCTCACGAATCAAGCCCACAAAGACTACCTTTAAAGGAGTCATACCAGGTGTAGAGGCCCGTTGTACGGGCTCAATCACGCTGCAAGTAGTCTTTGGTTCTCCAGACAACTTCCAAAGCGAAGAGTTAATCTTTGATATCGTCCCCTTCCGCAGCGGCTACCACGCACTGCTTGGACGAACTGCGTTCGCCAGATTCAACGCAGTGCCACACTATGCTTATCTCAAGCTCAAGATGCCCAGTTCACGTGGCGTCATAACAGTCAATGGAAATACTGAACGCTCCCTCCGAACAGAGGAGCACACTGCCGCCCTAGCAACAGAGGTACAGAGCGGCCTTCTCATGCAGAACTGTAATCTGGCTGCCGAGCCCCTGGACATCACTAAGAGAGTCCAGACCACACTGCAACAGAACGACTCGGCTCGTCAAGAGCTCGACTAGCAATTCGGCCTTCGTCCCGGTCCCGACGAGGTAGCCGCATCCGCACCTCGCGTACATAATTACACACTCAAAATCCCATGGGCATCGACGGAGGCACAACTAGCTTGTAGTTCGGCTACACCGATCCCGGACTCACTGGTATCTTTACTACTTCCTTTTTTTTCTTTTTCCCCCTTTTTTCAGGTATCTTTTATACAGGCCTCCTCCGATGGCCTGATTACCGGTCCTGGCAAAGGACAAGTACACCAGATTGGCGCAGAGCACAGACACACAGGGGAAGCCCTAGAGGACAATCCAATGACTACTCTAGTTGTTTTTCAGTACCCAAATGCAACTCTCCTCCGGTTCTGGCATGTTAAATAGCCGGTTGCTTATCGCATCATTTGTACAAATGCACTTTGACGCATTAACCCAACTATAATGGAAGCAGTTTATGGCTCAAGTCAAGGGGCCCCAGATACTACCTCTGCTCTTTTTCTGTTTCCCGTTGCTATTAATCACTTATATCCTCGCACCCGTGCACTTTGGCACGTTTCATACTCGCCAGGGGCTCCCTATCGCCCCACAATACGACAACAAAGTCTGAACACTTCTTATAGATAAGTTCGGCACCCCGAATTTAGCATTATATGCATTGGCTCCGAATCATGTCTTTGGTCAATAGTTGGGTTGCCCGGCTCCTGTGCTTGCTACCCTACGTTCCGCTACATCGGCTAGGGTAGTAAAGGGAGAACTACTGCGATTGTGCCCTGGTCTAAACCAGATGAGCACCATAGTAGAGAAAGCCGAAAACTGTCTGTCATGATGCGGCGAGAGCCGGTCAGCTGTTCGGAGGTCACAAATCGTTGCAGATTTTTTTTCCGCATTTCGCGAAGGATCGGTACTTCCCGATCAGACGCTGACAGCACTCTGGTTCGTATACCAGGGGCTGCGCCTATGTTTTATTATAAAACTCCTATGGCTAAGTGAGGGCGTTTAAGCCGCATAGTCTGATTGCCTGGTTCGTTGCGCTGAACAACTCCTTCAAGGACCATATAATTGGATCAAGATTGTTTAGATACCATCCCGAACACCTCCGTACTACCTACGTGAGGGCAGAAGCCGGAGACTGGTCAACCCTCAGATTCCATACGACACGGCCGCACAGGAGGAAACAATCAAAACATAACAAACATTATATTACAAACCGGATTTGTTTTCATCATACAAGGCAAAGACAAAAAACGAATGTCTTCATTCAAAAATAATGTCCTGCTCGCACTGTGCTACCGCAAGTCGAGACCCCTCCAGGACATCCGCAAAATATCGCTCGGGTGTGCGGTGCTCCTTGCCCTCCGGCGGCCCCTTGGCCACCTCGACGGCGTCCATCTTCGCCCACCACATCTTGCAACGAGCGAAGGCCATGCGGGCACCTTCGATGCAGACTGATCGCTTGACGATGTCTAGCCACGGACAAGCCTCCATCACTCGCTTCACGAGGGCAAAATAATTCCTAGGTATAGCTTTGGCTGGCCAAAGCCGGATTATTAAATCCTTCATGGCCAGTTTGGACACCCTGTGCAGCTCGACAGCTGATCAGCAAAGGTCATCGGATGTTCTGGCACAGCATACTGCGACCAGAATAGCTTCTCTGTGGAATTCTCTTCTCTGGCTCGGAAGAACTCCGCAGCATCGGACACGCTGCGTGGCAGATCCGCAAAGGCCCCTGGGCAACTCCGAACCCGGGTTAGTAAAAGGTACTTCTTCTCCGCATACTTGCTTTGCATGTTAAAAGCCTTACCCGCTGCGATCTTCTTGGCCTCTTGGATCTCCTGGAGAGTGCCCGGGGCTTCATTCTGTGCGGCCTCCGCGCTCTGGCGAGCTTTGGCAAGTTCGGTCTCTCGAACCGACGCTTCGCGCTCCAAAGCCTCACACTTCTTCACCGCGTCCTGGAGCTCCTGCTGGATCTCGCCGACCCGGGCCTTGAGCTTCTTACGGGCAGCTTGCTGCTGGATAGCCTTCCCTTCGGCTTCGGTCAAGGCATTTTTCAGGGCCTCGACCTCATTCGCCGCCCTTGCACATATTATGACATTCCTGTCAATACTCACCACTTACTCTTCTCGAATACACAGCAAGTCGTTACTCACCTTGCTTCTCGTGGAGCTGAATCTTCACCTCGCCGAGCTCGTTCTCGGCCCGCTCCAGCCTCTGCTTCAGTTCAGAGCCTTCGGCAGCATGCGCAGTCGCGGCCAACAGCGACGCCTGCTTATTCATAAATATCAAATTAGTCTCCTACAAAGGGTTGATCCTCTGTCCGGCCTTTCTTTCCGAACACCGGACAGTGTCTCAGGGGCTACTGTCAGCACGGGGTGTTGTCTTTCTACGTGACTTACCTTGAAACCTGTCAACAGGTTGTTGCAGGCCTCGTTTAGTCCGCTCTTGACGGACTGAACCTTCTCGATCACCGTACCCATAAGGATACGATGCTCGTCCACAGTGGAGGCGCCTCGTAGTGCCTCCATTAGGTTATCCGGTGCCCCGGTTGGATAGGGGCCAGCGGTGGAATTGGTGCACTCCCCTCCTTCGAAGGAAGGCGCGCGCCGGATTCCGGGGCCGTATCGGTCCCCGGGATGATATTCGACTGAGGGCCGAACTGAATACGTCCCTCTTCGCCAGTCTCCATGGGGATCTGCTCCCCCATGTGTCCAGCAGCGGAGGTCTCGCCTTGCGGCGCCTCCTGGACAGCGTCCTGGGCCCCTCCCCGGCTCGGAGCGGTCCTCCGGGACAACACTTCGGTGTCGTCCTTGGACTCAGGGGAATAAGAGGGCGGCGGCGACATACTGGCCATTTCCGCCGGATCCAACGAACCCCCAGATGAGGATCGCTGGATGCTACCACGGGCCGGACTGCAATGGCACAATTAACCACATTACAACAATGAGAAGGAGAGGTCGGGTGCACTTATGTACGAGAGTCATAGTACTTACGATGCGGCCCGAGGCTTAGTGCGGAGGCGTCGCTCCGGACTGTTGTCAACGTCCCGCGCGGTGTTGACCGCAGGGGCGCCCTTCCCCTTCTTGGGCGTTCCCACCTCCAGATTCGTGGAGGCCCCCCTCTTCTTCTCCTTAGGGGGAGGGTTCTTCTCCTCCTCCTCTTCCTCGTCGTCGTCCTCAGGGACGGAGGAATGGGCTTCCTCGTCTTCGGACGTCACGTCCGAAGTGCCCTTGCGACGGGGGCCACTTTTGGCCCCCTTGGCCTTCTTCTCCGGCGCCTTATATGGCGCCGGCACTAGCATCTTCGCTAGGCGCGGGATGACCGGCTCTTAAGGCAGTGGAGCCGGACACTGGATCCGCTTCGCCCTCTCCATCCAATCCTGAAGAAGCAATAATAAACTCAGACATCATCCTCGAAACAATGAAGTAGGGGATACGTTAAAAATAACATACCTCGCTGGCGGGGTGTTTACTGTCGTGCCCACGGTCTGAATCTGTGGCCGGCGGTTTCTCGTTGCCCTTAAAGAGCAACCTCCAGGCACCCTCGTGAGTGGTTTCAAAGAGCCTCACCAGGGTTTGGTGCTTCTTCGGATTGAACTCCCACAGTGGGCGGCTTCTGCGCTGGCACGGGAGGATCCGGCGAACCAGCATCACCTAAATTACATCGACAAGCTTGACGCTCTTGGCTATCATACTTTGAACGCGCGTCTGCAGCGCAATCAGCTCGTCGGGCAAACACCAGTTCGGACTCTTCTCGACCCAGGAGGTGAGTCGCATGGGAGCGCCGGAGCGGAATTCGGCAGCCGCGGCCCAGGTGGTGCCGCGGGTTCCATGATGTAGAACCACTGTTTCTGCCACTCCTTTACTGTCTCCACAAAAGTGCATTTCGGCCAAGAGACGTTGAACAGCTTACGCACCATGGCTCCTCCCCACTCCGCATGCTGGCCATCCACCACCTTCGGCTTCACGTTGAAAACTGTGAGCCATAGCCCGAAGTGGGGTTGGATGCGGAGGAAGGCCTCACACACGACGATAAACGCCGAGATGTTGACGAAGGAGTTCGGGGACAGATCGTGGAAATCTATCCCGTAATAATACATCAGCCCGCGGATGAAAGGGTGTAGGGGGAACCCTAGTCCGTGGAAGAAATGAGGGATGAATACCACCCTCTCGTTGGGCTCTGGCATGGGGACGACTTGTCCCTCGGCCGGCAGACGGTGGGCGATTTCCTTCGCCAAGTATCCGGCTGCCCGAAGCTCAGTAATGTCCTCCTCCTTGACGGAGGAGACCATCCACTTGCCCTGACCTCCGGGCCCGGACATGGTTGAGCGCTAGCTCGAGTGGAAAGGAGATAAGAACTTGGGCGCTGGGGCTCGAGATTGGGAGGGCTGAGATGAAGAGAAGGCGTGGGTGAGGAAGAGGGAATCCTTATCCCTTTATCAAGGTAGTAAATATTGAACGCCTCCCCGCCCGCCTTAGAACTCGCCTGTTCCCAAGGGCTGTATAAACGGCACGGTTGGGTTACCCATACCCGCATTGATGCACGATAAGGGGACACAATCTCTGCTCTAAAAAGACGTGCCAATGGCAACCGTGTCTCGGAACACGGAGCGGCGGACACGGAAACGGTTCGGAATTATGACCGGCCGGACGTGATGTCATCCTACAAAATATTTGTCAGTGGATTGGATTCATGTAAAAACAATATTTTCTCTGTGGTTGTGTATGGTGTGTATGACAGGTCCGGATACTATCATTGCATCCGAAGACTATCTTGGAATTTGGAAAGAAGGGAACCTGCCTTGCAATGCCGAAGACAATCTGCGCGCCAGACTCCTCGTCATTGAAGCCAGGTTCAGGGGCTACTGAGGGAGTCCTGGACTAAGGGTTCCTCGGGCGTCCGGCCTGTTATCCATGGGCCGGACTGATGGGCTGTGAAGACATGAAGGCCGAAGACTCTACCCGTGTCCGGATTGGACTCTCCTTGGCGTGGAAGGCAAGCTTGGCGATCAACTATGAAGATTCCTTCCTATGTAACCAACTCTATGTAACCCTAGATTCCCCCGGTGTCTATATAAACCGGAGGGTGTAGTCCGGAAAGGATATACTCATTACCATAGTCATACAGGCTAGACTTTTAGGGTTTAGTCATTACGATCTCGTGGTAGATCAACTCTTGTAACACTCATATTCATCAAGATCAATCAAACAGGAAGTAGGGTATTACCTCCATAGAGAGGGCCCGAACCTGGGTAAACATCGTGTCCCCTGTCTCTTGTAACCATCGATCCTAGACGCATAGTTCGGGACCCCCTACCCGAGATCCGCTGGTTTTGACACCGACACTCACATCCCTGGAAAACTCGATCAAGGTTGCTTAAGGAATCATCAAAAGAAGTTCCTTAAACGGAAAAGTCATCCATGAAAACCTCAACAATCTTTTCACAAAAATCAGAGAATATAGCAGTCATACATCGTTGAAAGGTAGCAGGTGCATTGCATAAACCAAAAGGCATACGTCTATAAGCATAAGTTCCAAAAGGACACGTGAAGGTGGTTTTCTCCTGATCAGGTTGTGAAACAGGTATTTGAGAAAAACCAAAATATCCATCGAGAAAACAAAAGTGTGTGTGCTTGGGTAGTCTTTCTAACATTTCATCAGTAAAAGGCAAATAGTAATGATATTTTCTAGTTGCTTTGTTTAATTTTCTAAAATCAATTACCATTCTATAGCCAGTAACAATTATTTGTGGAATAAGTTCATTCTTATCATTAGGAACAATAGGAATACCTCCTTTCTTAGGGACACAATGAGCAGGACTTACCCATCTACTATCAGCTATGTGATAAATTATACCTGCCTGCAGAAGCTTTAATATTTCAGTTCTTACCATTTCTTTCATCTTAGGATTCAAAGGTCGTTGATGATTGATACGTCTCCAACGTATCTATAATTTTTTATTGTTCCATGCTATTATATTGTCTGTTTTGGATGTTTAATGGGCCTTAATATGCTATTTTATATTCTTTTTGGGACTAACCTATTAACCGGAGGCCAGTGCCAGTTGTTTTTTTTTGTCTATTTCAGTGTTCGCAGAAAAGGAATATTAAACGGAATCCAAACGGAAAGAAACCTTCGCGAGGATCTTTCTTGGAACAAACGCAATCTAGGAGACTTGGAGTGGAAGTTAGAGACGCAACAAGGCGGCCACGAGGCAGGAGGGCGCGCCCAGGCGGTAGGCGCACCCCCACCCTCGTGGGCCCCTCGTAGCTCCACGGACCTACTTCTTTCGCCTATATATACTCTTATACCCTGAAAACATCCAGGGGAGCCACGAAACCACTTTTCCACCGCCTCAACCTTCTGTACCCGTGAGATCCCATCTTGGGGCCTTTTCCGGCGATCTGCCGGAGGGGGATTCGATCACGGAGGGCTTCTACATCAACACCATAGCCTCTCCGATGATGTGTGAATTTGAGAAATACTTGTGTTGAGGTTTGCAAGTCCCGTAGCATGCACGTATGGTAACCGTTGTGTAAAAAATTTGAAGCATGAGGTGTTTCTTTGATTGTCCTCCTTATGAGTGGCGGTCGGGACGAGCGATGGTCTTTTCCTACCAATCTATCCCCCTAGGAGCATGCGTGTAGTGCTTGGTTTTGATGACTTGTAGATTTTTGCAATAAGTATGTGAGTTCTTTATGACAAATGTTGAGTCCATGGATTATACACACTCTCACCCTTCCATCATTGCTAGCCTCTTCGGTACCGTGCATTGTCCTTTCTCACCTCGAGAGTTGGTGCAAACTTCACCGGTGCATCCAAACCCCGTGATATGATACGCTCTATCACACATAAGCCTCCTTATATCTTCCTCAAAACAGCCACCATACCTACCTATTATGGCATTTCCATAGCCATTCCTAGATATATTGCCATGCAACTTTCCACCCTTCCGTTTATTATGACACGCTTCATCATTGTCATATTGCCTTGCATGATCATGTAGTTGACATCATATTTGTGGCAAGGCCACCATGCATAATTTTTCATACATGTCACTCTTGATTCATTGCCCATCCCGGTACACCGCCGGAGGCACTCATATAGAGTCATATTTTGTTCTAGTATCGAGTTGTAATCCTTGAGTTGTAAATAAATAGAAGTGTGATGTCATCATCATTAGAGCATTGTCCCGTTTGAGGAAAAAAAGAGAAAGGCCAAATAAAAAAAGAGAAGGCCCAAAAAAAGAGAAAGGCCAAATAAAAAAAGAGAAGGCCCAAAAAAAACAGAAAAAGATAGAAGGGGCAATGCTACTATCCTTTTTCCACACTTGTGCTTCAAAGTAGCACCATGATCTTCATGATAGAGAGTCTCTTATTTTGTCACTTTCATATACTAGTGGTAATTTTTCATTATAGAACTTGGCTTGTATATTCCAACAATGGGCTTCCTCAAATGCCCTAGGTCTTCGTGAGAAAGCAAGTTGGATGCACACCCACTCAGTTTCTTTTGTTGAGCCTTCATACATTTATAGCTCTAGTGCATCCGTTGCATGGCAATCCCTACTCCTCGCATTGACATCAATTGATGGACATCTCCATAGCCCATTGATTAGCCGCGCTGATGTGAGACTTTCTCCCTTTTTGTCTTCCCACACAACCTCCATCATCATATTCTATTCCACCCATAGTGCTATGTCCATTGCTCGCGCTCATGTATTGCGTGAAAGTTGAAAAAGTTTGAGAATACTAAAGTATGAAACAATTGCTTGGCTTGTCATCGGGGTTGTGCATGATCAGAGCATTTTGTGTGACGAAAATGAAGCATGGCCAAACTATATGATTTTGTAGGGATGAGCTTTCTTTGTGTATGTTATTTTGAGAAGACATAATTGCTTGATTAGTATGCTTGAAGTATTATTATTTTTATGTCAATATTAAACTTTTGTCTTGAATCTTTCGGATCTGAACATTCATGCCACAATAAAGACAATTACATTGAAAATTATGTTAGGTAGCATTTCACATCAAAAATTCTGTTTTTACCATTTACCTACTCGAGGACGAGCAGGAATTAAGCTTCGGGAAGTTGATACGTCTCCAACGTATCTATAATTTTTTATTGTTCCATGCTATTATGTTATCTATTTTGGATGTTTAATGGGCTTTAATATGCTCTTTTATATTATTTTTGGGACTAACCTATTAACCGGAGGCCCAGTTCCAGTTGCTGTTTTTTTGCCTATTTAAGTGTTTCGCAGAAAAGGAATATCAAGCAGAATCCAAACGGAACGAAACCTTCGCGAGGATCTTTCTTGGAACAAACGCAATCCAGGAGACTTGCAGTGGAAGTCAGAGACACAACGAGGCAGCCATGAGGCAGGAGGACGCGCCCAGGGGGGATAGGCACGGCCCCCACCCTCGTGTGCCCCTCGTAGCTCCACCGACCTACTTCTTTCGCCTATATATACTCTTATACCTTGAAAACATCCAGGGGAGCCACAAACCACTTTTTCACCGCCGCAACCTTCTGTACCCGTGGGATCCCATCTTGGGGCCTTTTCCGGCGATCTACCGGAGGGGGATTCGATCACGGAGGGCTTCTACATCAACACCATAGCCTCTCTGATGATGTGTGAGTAGTTTACCACAGACCTTCGGGTCCATAGTTATTAGCTAGATGGCTTCTTCTCTCTCTTTGGTTCTCAATACAAAGTTCTCCTTGATGTTCTTGGAGATCTATTCGATGTAATACTTTTTGCGGTGTGTTTGTCGAGATCCGATGAATTGTGGGTTTATGATCAAGATTATCTATGAACAATATTTGATTCTTCTCTGAATTCTTATATGCATGATTTGATATCTTTGCAAGTCTCTTCAAATTACCGGTTTAGTTTGGCCTACTAGATTGATCTTTCTTTCAATGGGAGAAGTGCTTAGCTTTGGGTTCAATCTTGCTCTGCTCGATCCTAGTGATAGAAAGGGAACCGACACGTATTGTATCATTGCCATCGAGGATAAAAAGATGGGGTTTATATCATATTGCTTGAGTTTATCCCTCTACATCATGTCATCTTGCCTAATGCGTTACCCCGTTCTTATGAACTTAATACTCTAGATGCATGCTGGATAGCGGTTGATGTGTGGAGTAATAGTAGTAGATGCAGAATCGTTTCGGTCTACTTGACACGGATATGATGCCTATGTTCATGATCATGCCTAGATATTCTCATAACTATGCGCTTTTCTATCAATTGCTCAACAGTAATTTGTTCCCCCACCGTAATATATGCTATCATGAGAGAAGCCACCAGTGAAACCTATGGCCCCCGGGTCTACTTTACATCATATAAGTTTCCGATCTATAATTCTAGTTACTATTTATTTTGCAATCTTTAGTTTCCAATCTATACAACAAAAATACCAAAAATATTTATCTTATTATCTTTATCAGATCTCACTTTTGCAAGTGGCCGTGAAGGGATTGACAACCCCTTTATCGCGTTGGTTGCAAGGTTCTTGATTGTTTGTGCAGGTACTAGGCGATTTGCGTGTAGTCTCCTACTGGGTTGATACCTTGGTTCTCAAAAACTGAGGGAAATACTTACACTACTTTGCATCATCACCCTTTCCTGTTCAAGGGAAAACCAACGCCTGCTCAAGAGGTAGCAATGATCAACAACATGTTTAGCACCAAGTTCCATATTAATCTTGTGGTGACAGAGAGTGGGACTAATGCCCTTAAGGTCATCAAGAGTATATCCAATAGCAACTCTGTGCTTCTTCAGAATTTTCAATAGTCTCTCTTCTTCATGTTCTGAAAGGTTAGCACTAATAATAACAGGATATATCTTTTTCTCATCAAGATAAGCATATTTCAAAGTGTCTCGCAATTGTTTCAATTCAAAAACAGGATCACCTTTAGGTGGAGGTGGACCTCCTAGAGTTTTAATCGGCAGATTGTGTTTAAGCAAAGGTCGTGGTTCAAAGAAGATTCTATCTATTTCATTCCTTTCATGCATATGCATATCATTTTCATGGTCTAGCAAATATTGTTCTAGTGGATCAGTAGGAGGCACGTCAATAGAAGCAAGACCAATTATTTCATCCTTACTAGGTAATTCTTTCTTGTGAGGTTGTCTATTAAACTCGGAAAAATTAAACTCATGAGACTCATCACCAAAACTAACACCAACGGTTTGCTTCTCACAATCTATTTTAGCATTAACGGTGTTCAAGAAAGGTCTACCAAAGATAATGGGACAAAATTCATCTTGTGGGGAACCAAGAACTAGAAAATCAGTAGGATGTTTTATTTTCCCACATAAGACTTCAACATCTCTAACTATCCCAAGTGGTGTGATGGTGTCTCTATTAGCAAGCTTAATAGTAACATCTATGTCTTCTATTTCAGCGGGTGATATGTCAGTCATAATTTCTTGATATAAGGTAAAAGGAATAGCACTCACACTAGCACCTAAATCACATAAACCATGATAACAGTGATCTCCTATTTTGACTGAGACAATAGGCATGCCAACAACGGGTCTATGTTTATCTTTTTCATCAGGTTTAGCAATTCTAGCAGCTTCATCACAGAAGTAAATAACATGCCCATCAATATTTTCTACCAGGAGATCTTTAACCATAGCAACACTAGGTTCTACTTTGATTTGTTCAGCAGGTTTAGGTGCTCTAATATGGCTTTTATTGACCACGGTTGAAACCTTAGCATGTTCCTTTATCCTAACAGGGAAAGGTGGTTTTTCAGTATAAGCAGTAGGCACAACTGGATCAACATTGTAAATGATAGTTTCATCTCTGGCTATTACCGGTTCTTTAACTACTTCTTTAATAGGGGGTGATATTTAAACGACTTCTCCTTAGGGAGATCAACATGAGTAGCAAATGATTCACAGAAAGAGGCTACTATCTCAGAGTCAAGTCCATATTTAGTGCTAAACTTTTGAAAAGCATCGGTATTCATAAAAGATTTAACACAATCAAATTCAAGCTTAATACCTGACCCTTTACCTTCGTCGAGTTCCCAATCTTCAAAGTTGCGTTTAATTCTTTCTAAAAGATCCCACCTGAATTCAATAGTCTTCTTCATAAAAGAACCAGCACAAGAAGTATCGAGCATGGATCGATCATAATCAGAAAGTCGAGCATAAAAATTCTGAATGATAATTTTTCTTGAGAGCTCATGATTGGGGCATGAATATAACATTGAATTAATCCTCCCCAAGCTAGAGCGATACTTTCTCCTTCACGAGGCCAAAAATTATATATATAATTTCGATCACAATGAACTAGATGCATAGGATAAAATTTTGGTGAAATTCCAATTTCAATCGATTCCAGTTCCAAGATCCAATATCATTACATAGCCTATACCATGCTAGTGCTTTTCCGTTCAAAGATAAAGGGAAAACCTTCTTCTTAGCTTCATCTCCGAGCAAACCTGCAAGCTTAAATAATCCACAAATTTCATCCACATATATCAAATGCATATCAGGATGTTCGGTTCCGTCTCCTGCATAAGGATTAGCTAGCAGTTGTTCTACCATACCCGAAGGAATTTCATAGCCAATATTTTCAGTAGGTGCAGTAGGTTGAGGGGTAACTATTTGTGGTTCCTGTCAAGGTGAAGATACCCCGAACAAACCCCTCAAAGGATTGTTCTCCATAGTAACAAGTGACAATAAATTTCAGCACGTAGTAACAAATTTTCCTTACTGATTTCCACTTACCAAGAGCACTTCACTCCCCGGCAACGGCGCCAGAAAAGAGCCTTGATGACCCACAAGTATAGGGGATCAATCGTAGTCCTTTAGATAAGTAAGAGTGTCGAAGCCAACGAGGAGCAGAAAGACATGACAAGCGGTTTTCAGCAAGGTATTAACTCCAAGCACTGAAATAGTCGGTAACAAGTTGTTTGATAGCAAGATAATTTGTAACAAGCAAGTAACGGTAACGGTAACAAAAGCGCAGCAAGGTAGCCCAATCCTTGTGAGGCAAAGAACATGACAAAACGGTCTCTTATGGTAAGCAGAGTGTTCTTGAGGGTACACGGGAATTTCATCTAGTCATTTTCATCACGTTGGATTGATTTGTGTTCGCTACTTTGATAATTTGATATGTGGGACGACCGGTGCTTAGGTGCTGTTCTTACTTGAACAAACCTCCTACTTATGACTAACCTCCTCACAAGCATCCGCAACTACGAGAAAAGTATTAAGATAAAATCTAACCATAGCATTAAACTCTTGGATCCAAATCAGTCCCTTACGAAGTAGCGCATAAACTAGGGTTTAAGCTTCTGTCACTCTCGCAACCCATCATCTAATAACTACTCCGCAATGCATTTCCTTAGGCCCAAATAAGGTGAAGTGCCATGTAGTTGACGTTCACATGACACCACTAAGGGTATCACAACATACACAACATCAAAATATCGAACATATATCAAGTTCACATGATTACTTGCAACAAGATTTCTCCCGTGACCTCAAGAACAAAAGTAACTACTCACAAATGATAATCATGCTCAAGATCAGAGGGGTATTAAAGAGTATAATGGATCAGAACATATAATCTTCCACCAAATAAATCGTATAGTAATCAACTACAAGATGTAATCAACACTACTAGTCACCCACAAGCACCAATCTAAGGTTCCGGTACAAAGATTGAACACAAGAGATGAACTATTGTTTGAGAGGAGATGGTGTTGTTGAATATGTTGATGGAGATTTCCCTCCCAAAGATGGGAGAGTTGTTGGTGATGACGGTGACGATGATTTCCCCCTCCGGGAGGGAAGTTACCCCGGAGGAATCGCTCCACCGGAGGGCAAAAGTGCTCCTGCCCAAGTTCCGCCTCGAGATGGCGGCGTTTCGTCCCGAAAGTCCTCGCTTTATTTTTTCTAGGTCGAAATGACCTGTATACCAGAACATGGGCACCGGAGGTGGGCCGAGGAGGGCACAACCCACCAGGGCGCGCCTGGGGGCCCTAGCGCGCACAGGTGGGTTGTGCCACCTGGTGGGCCCCCTCTGGTAGTTATTTGGTCCAATAATTCTTATATATTCCATAAAAAATTTCTGTGAAGTTTCAGCTTATTTGGAGATGTGCAGAATAGGTAACTGTGACGTAGCTTTTTCAGGTCCAGAATTCTAGCTGCCGACATTCTCCCTCTTTGTGTGAACCTTGCATATTGTGAGAGAAAAGGCATTAGAATTACTCAATAAGCATTATTATGCATAAAAACATTATAAATAACAGTAGGAAAACATGATGCAAAATGGACGTATCAGTCCAACCCACCAATCCGAGCATGTGGGAGGGAATTCTGAGAACGCATGAGCTCGAACTTTGCTGGAACATGTGACGGTAACCCTCCCTAACACAAACTAGGAGGGATCCATTCATGGCCAAACCCCCTCGTTATCGGTCAAAGGGATGATATATATAGACCCCGGGGAGCCCACAGATATGCATGTCATCAAAAAACCGCACAAGGGAGACGCGGTCGATCAGAAGACCCCCTATACCCTGCACGCGGCCCAAAAATATGTATGAGTGGTGTGTTATGTGTTCAAATCCCCAATGCACAAGTTCAATGAGGCACCAACTACATTAAAAACCGAACACTGTACCCCCAAGCCAGGTTCAAGACGTGCGATGCCGGTCCCCAACTTCGAGGTAGGGGGGAGGGGGGTATTGTCCAATGCATGTTCTCAAACTTGTTTTGGTCTAGCATGGCACACAGAGCAATAGGAAACCGTCATGGTCAAACCCTTCTCGTACGTTGGGTTAAAGGAATAGATTGTGTGGGCCCCCTCGTTATCGGTCAAAGGGATGATATATATAGACCTCGGGGAGCCCACAGATATGTGTGTCGTCTAAAAACAGCACAAGGGAAACGTGCTCGATCAGAAGACCCCCTATACCCTGCATGCGGCCCAAAAAAATGATGGGTGGTGTGCGATTTGTTCAAATCCCCAATGTAAAACTTCGATGGGGCACCAACTACATTAGTAACATTACAAACCGAACATCATACCCTGCTACCTCTTGAGCTTGTGTTGTTTTTTCCCTTGAAGAGGAAAGGGTCATGCAGCAAAGTAGAGTAAGTATTTCCCTCAGCTTTTGAGAACCAAGGTATCAATCCAGTAGGAGACAACGCACAAGCCACCGAATACCTGCACAGACAAACACCAACTTGCACCCAACGCGATAAAGGGGTTGTCAATCCCTTCACGATTATTTGCAAAGTGAGATCTAATATAGATGGATAAACGGTAAAGTAATATTTTTGGTACTTTTGGTTTATGGAACGGAAAGTAAAAGATTGCAAAGAAAGTAAATAGGAAACTAAAATTGTAGATCGGAAACTTATATGATGGAAAGTAGACCCGGGGGCCATAGGTTTCACTAGAGGCTTCTCTAAAGATTGAAATATTATGGTGGCTGAACAACTTACTGCCGAGCAATTGATAGAAAAGCGCATAATTATGACGGTATCTAAGGCAATGATCATGAATATAGGCATCACGTCCGTATCAAGTAGACCGACTCCTGCCTGCATCTACTACTATTACTCCACACATCGACCGACTCCTGCCTGCATCAAGAGTATTAAGTTCATAAGAACAGAGTAACGCATTAAGTAAGATGACATGATGTAGCGGGATAAACTCAAGCAATATGATGAAAACCCCATCTTGTTATCCTCGATGGCAACAATACGATACATGTCGGTTCCCCTTCTGTCACTAGGATCGAGCACCGCAAGATTGAACCCAAAGCTAAGCACTTCTCCCGTTGCAAGAAAAACCAATCTAGTTGGCGAAACCAAATCGATAGTTCGAAGAGACTTGCAAAGATATCAAATCATGCATAAAAGAATTCAGAGGAGATTCAAATAATATTCATAGATAGGCTGGTCATAAATTCACAATTCATCGGATCTCGACAAACACACCGCTTACATCGAATAGATCTCCAAGAACATCGAGGAGAACATGGTATTGAGAATAAAAGAGAGAGAAGAAGCCATCTAGCTACTAGCTATCGACCCGTAGGTCTGTGGTAAACTACTCACGCTTCATCGGAGAGGCAAGGTGTTGATGTAGAAGCCCTCCGTGATCGAATCCCCCTCCGGCAGGATGCCGGAAAAGGCCCCTAGATGGGATTTCACGGGTACAGAAGGTTGCGGCGGTGGAAAAGTGGTTTCGTGGCTCCCCTGGAATGTTTTTGGGATATTTGAGAATATATAGGCGGAAGAAATAGGTCGATGGAGTCACGAGGGGCCCACAAGGGTGGGGGCGCGCCCTACCCCCTGGGCGCGCCTCCCAACCTTGTGGACGTCTCGTGGCTTTCCTGATGTGCACTCCAAGCCCTCTGGATGTCTTCTGGTCTAAGAAAAATCATCGCGAAAGTTTCATTCCGTTTGGACTCCGTTTGGTATTCCTTTTCTGCGAAACTCTAAAACAAGGAAAAAACAGGAACTGGCACTGGGCTCTAGGTTAATAGGTTAGTCCCAAAAATGATATAAAATAGCATATTAATGCATATAAAACATCCAAAACAGATAATATAATAGCATGGAATAATAAAAAATTGTTGATACGTTGGAGACGTATCAAGCATCCCCAAGCTTAATTCCTGCTCGTCCTCGAGTAGGTAAATGATAAAAACAGAATTTTTGATGTGGAATGCTACCTAACATATTTATCCATGTAATTCTCTTTATTGTGGCATGAATGTTCAGATCCGTATGATTCAAAACAAAAGTTTAATATTGACATAAAACAATAATACTTCAAGCATACTAACAAAATAATCATGTCTTCTCAAAATAACATGGCCAAAGAAAGCTTATCCCTACAAAATCATATAGTCTGGCTATGCTCCATCTTCATCACACAAAATATTCAAATCATGCACAACCCCGATGACAAGCCAAGCAATTTTTTCATACTTTTAACGTTCTCAAACCTTTTCAACTTTCATGCAATACATGAGCGTGAGCCATGGACATAGCACTATAGGTGGTATAGACAGTGGTTGTGGAGAAGAGAAAAAGAAGGAGATAGTCTCAGATTAACTAGGCATATGAACGGGCTATGGAGATGCCCATCAATAGATATCAATGTGAGTGAGTAGGGATTGCCATGCAACGGATGCACTAGAGTTATAAGTTTATGAAAGCTCAAAAAGAAACTAAGTGGGTGTGCATCCAACTCGCTTGCTCACGAAGACCTAGGGCATTTTGAGGAAGCCCACCCTTGGAATATAGAAGCCAAGTTCTATAATGAAAATTCCCACTAGTATATGAAAGTGATATCATAGGACTCTCTATCGTGAAGATCATGGTGCTACTTTGAAGCACAAGTGTGGTAAAAGGATAGAAACATTGTCCCTTCTCTCTTTTCTCTCATATTTTCTTATTTGGGCCTTCTCTCATTTTTTGGCCTCTTTTTTTTCGTCT
Organism: Triticum aestivum; assembly: GCF_018294505.1. NCBI lineage: Eukaryota > Viridiplantae > Streptophyta > Magnoliopsida > Poales > Poaceae > Triticum > Triticum aestivum. Next base: position 115,765,287 of record NC_057805.1, read on the forward strand.
GGAGTCTCATCCCGACTTGTGGGGGAATCATAGTCTCCATCATCCTTTCCTCACATGGGACAATGTTGAAGATCATCACACTTTTATTTACTTACAACTCAAGAATTACAACTCGATACTTAGAACAAAATATGACTCTATATGAATGCCTCTGGTGGTGTACCGAGATGTGCAATGAATCAAGAGTAACATGTATAAAAAATGATGAACGGTGGCTTTGCCACAAATACGATGTCAACTACATGATCATGCAAAGCAATATGACAATAATGGAGCGTGTCATATAAGCGGAACGGTGGAAAGTTGCATGGCAATATATCTCGCAATGGCTGTGGAAATGCCATAATAGGTAGGTATGGTGGCTGTTTTGAGGAAGGTATATGGTGGGTTTATGGTACCGGCGAAAGTTGCGCGGTACTAGAGAGGCTAGAAATGGCGGAAAGGTGAGAGTGCGTATAATCCATGGACTCAACATTACTCATAAAGAACTCACATACTTATTGCAAAAATATATTAGTCATCAAAACAAAGTACTATGCGCATGTTCCTAGGGGATAGATTGGTAGGAAAATTCCATCGCTCGTCCCCGACCGCCACTCATAAGGAAGACAATCAATAAATAAACCATGCTCCGACTTCATCACATAACGGTTCACCATACATGCATGCTACGGGACTCACAGACTTTAACACAAGTATTTCTCAAATTCACAACTACTCACTAGCATGACTTTAATATCACCATCTTCATATCTCAAAACAATCATAAGGAATCAAACTTCTCATAGTATTCAATGCACTTTGTATGAATGTTTTTATTATATCCCTCTTGGATGCCTATCATATTAGGACTAAATTTATAACCAAAGCAAATTACCATGCTTTTTAAAGACTCTCAAAATAATATAAGTGAAGTGCGAGAGTTCATCAATTTCTCTAAAATAAAACCACCGCCGTGCTCTAAAAAGATATAAGTGAAGCACAACTCAAAAGATATAAGTGAAGCACATAGAGTATTCTAATAAATCACAATTCATGCGTGTCTCTCTCAAAAGGTGTGTACAACAAGGATGATTGTGGTAAACTAAAAAGCAAAGACTCAAATCATACAAGACGCTCAAAGCAAAAAACATATCATGTGCTGAATAAAAATATAGCCTCAAGTAAAGTTACGGATAGACGAAGACGAAAGAGGGGATGCCTTCCGGGGCATCCCCAAGCTTAGGCTCTTGGTTGTCCTTTAATATTACCTTGGGGTGCCTTGGGCATCCCCAAGCTTAGGCTCTTGCCACTCCTTATTCCATAGTCCATCAAATCCTTACCCAAAACTTGAAAACTTCACAACACAAAACTCAATAGAAAATCTCATAAGCTCCGTTAGTATAAGAAAATAAATCAGCACTTTTGGTACTGTTGTGAACTCATTCTTTATTTATATTGGTGTAATATCTACTGTATTCCAACTTTTCCATGGTTCATACCCCCCGATACTACCCATAGATTCATCAAAATAAGCAAACAACACATACAAAACAGAATCTGTTAAAAACAGAATAGTCTGTAGCAATCTGGATATTTTGAATACTTATGTAACTCCAAAATTCTGACAAATTAGGAAAACCTAAGCAATTTGTTTATTAGTCTTCTGCAAAAAGAATCAGTATTTTATCACGCTTGTGTTAAAAATGAGAACTGTTTTCCTGAGCGCAAAAGTTTCTGTTTTTTAGCAAGATCAAATCAACTATCACCGTAAGCCATCCCAAAGGTTTTACTTGGCACAAACACTAATTAAAACACTAAACCACATCTAACCAGAGGCTAGATGAATTATTTATTGCAAAACAGAACCTAAAAGGCAAAAACAAAAATAAAATTGGGTTGCCTCCCAACAAGCGCTATTCTTTAAAGCCTTTTAGCTAGGCATTGATATTTCAATGATGCTCACATGAAAGATAACAATTGAAACACAAAGAGAGCATCATAAAACATGTGACAAACAAGTTTAAGTCTAACATGCTTCCTATCACTACTGCAGGTTGTTGCTAACGCGACACTACGATCAGAGACCCTTCGACGAAACTGTGTGCGATGCCATAATCGCAAACGGTAGTGTAAAATAACCGTCAAAAAAGGTGCAAAACATTTGCGATGGAGGATGCATCAAACACTGTTCAGATTTTAGTTGCATGTGCGATGCAGGGCATACGGTTCAACTCAATTAACTGTTTGTGATGAGGAGGAACAAAAGAAACGGGCAGCCAGATGAAGGTGTGTGCGAAGCATACGGTTCACTCGGATGAACTGTTTGTGATTAGGAAACACAAAAGAAATGGGCAGCCAGATGAAGGTGTGTGTGCGATATACGGCATGCGGTTCACTCGGATGAACTATTTGCGTTGAGATAAGAGAACAGAAACGGTTCAATATAACAAGATGTGTGTGATACGCGTCAAACAGGTCTGTAATTAGAAATGTGTGTGAAGACCGATAATAACACAGACGATTACTTCTAATAAGACGTATGTGATATGCTCTGTATAGACAACATCTATTGGCCATTGGGGGACGGGCGGTCATCCGGATACGCCATAAGGATGCGAAGAGGCATCCTATCAGCAACGACTAGTTGTTCCACCAGTAGCTCATGTAAGAAAACTATCAAGTTAAGTGTGCTCAGGTTGGAGCAGTCGTCAGATGGGTGACTGGATGAGAAGTTGTGTTGATGTAGGATGGGTCATATCTGTCAAATTGAATGACTGATACGACCATCCCATGAGTTAATTTAACCTCGAGGTCCTTGATTTTTTTAACACATGTTAAAGAAGGTCTACCGCATTACTTTTTGACAATGTGCGATACGTGGCATACAGTTGATCCATCCGACCTGTTTGTGATGGAATATGTCGTGTGTGTTGTGGGAAAATGCTTGCTAGTATTCAACCGTTTGGGATTGATGCTTTCATCACCGGCGGGTTCCCTAGTGTGGTCCATGTTCATCTGATCATCATCTACTTCTTGTGCTAGCTCGATATTCCTTCTATGCTAAGTTTCCATTAATTGATAGCGTTTTATGAACACGCCACCGTTTCCCGCCATTTCCTCACCTGTTTCCCGCAAACCAGCGATATTGCGCATAGGCGGCGCGCGACGCACGGAGGCGACAAGCGCAGGCTGTAGCCCATCCACCTTTTCCAAGCATGCCACCCCGCCAAAGTGCCGCCTCTGCCATCAACCTCGTCGACGAGGAAAATGAGCAGGCGCCACAGCCCGTCAAGGCCGAGGCGCTCCCCGGCAACGCGATGGACGACGTCGTGATGTGCGTCATCGCCAAGGTTGAGCAGACCTTTGGCGCATGGCGCTTGAGTGCCGCGGATCAAGATAGGCATGTCAGCGCCGATAGGCTGGAGCTCGCCGCACAACATGATCGATGGCGCGCCGCAGAGCAAGCTAGGCGCGTCCGCGCCGATAGGCGGCGGCTCGCCGCACGGCGAGACCGTTGGAGTGCCGCGGAGCGAGAGGTACGGCGCGCCGCACAGCAAGAGCGGATCCATCGGTGCTTGCCTGCTGTCGACACGGCGTCGCAGCTGGGTACACGTCCCGTCAGTACCCCCATTCCTCGCCAGGAGTGGGCAGAGGCCCTCAGCGTCGTACTTGCACCAGAGGCCGGCCGCGCCGTACTTGCACCGGACGCCCGCCGCGCCGTTCACATGGGTGCCGTCGTTCGCCTTGTCCACGGCCCGCTGGATGCCAACGCGCTGGTCCGTAGGCTCGAGCAGTAGAGGAACATGGTCGTCGCATCCTCGAACCGGTGATCTCCGATGAAATAGCCAACTTGGAGCTCGAGATCGCGCTCCAGATGTACCGCGAGCGTGTCGACCACTTGGACGAACGCCTGCACGAGTTTAGGCAGAGCCAAGAGCTACCGTAGGCAAGGGCTGCTGGTCGTGGTCTCATGGACGCGTTTTATTTTGAAAAGTCGTTTCGACGTGGATAGCTATGTATTCACAGCAATCATAGTATTGCTCTGTTTATTGCTCTGTTTCAATGTGTGTACTATATTTTCCATTCTTATATGTTCTGTTTCAATGTGTGTATATACACTTTCCATTCTATATATGTGGATGATAACAACTAGATTCAAATTAGTATACAAAACAGATAGAAAATGGAATTCATAATATATATATATATATATATATATATATATATATATTAATTGTTCATTAGTTCATCACAGAATATATATATATAATATCATCACATATATGTGATGATACTTAACTACGAGGTACAATGCATAAAATTGAAAACGAACAATACTAAAACTAATAATCCCTCCTGGGGCCAGTATTCCAGCAGCCCCTCGCCAGCAGCTCTCTGGTGCGCGGCGTCTTCCCAGTGCGGAGGCAGTACTCCGCCTCCTCCGCCTCGCAGCGCTTGATGTACCGATCTGCCTCTTGTCGGCGGACGCGCGCGGCCGATCTTGCCATTTTGTTGGGCGCCCACTGGAGCTCCTCGTCGGTGGCACGCTGGAGCTTATCGGCCCACATCTACGCAGCGACGAGGCGCCCAGCGCCTATGACCTTCCTCGCGAAGTACCCGTCTTCGTACACCTCCTCGGCACGACGACGCGCCCGCCCCAAAGCTCCGCTGCCTCCTTTTTCCAGGCGGCATCACGGCTTCACAGGTCGCCTGGTACCTGGCTTCCTCCTCCGCCATCTCCTTCTTGAACGCCACTTGTCTGGCTTTCTCAGCCGGCGGCAGCGACTTCCACAGACAAAGATTGTACTGGCCCCAAAACCAATCCAAAGTTGGGGGGTCCGGCGCAACCTCGTCAGGCGGCGCGTAGGGGTCCTCGTCGCTGCTAATCGAGTGAGAGTCCTCGGGGGGCGGCGACTCCTCATCGGCGCGTGGGCAACCCGGCGGTGCCATGGCGGAGATTTGAGAGAGAGAGAGAGAGAGGGCGAGCGAGCAAAGGATGTAGATGAGAATGCAGGCGGGACGACGTGAGCAATGTAGTATTTATTGGCGGCCGGAATGTAGATCGACGGGGAAGTACACATGCCGGTCGCCGGAATTTACGAGTACTATAGTTTGAATTACACATGATTCCCGCAGCAAAATCCATGTGTGAACATAATAGCTGACGGTTTCCAATACAGAACCGTGTCTGATTAATGATCCCCGCCACTCACCTATCAAACCTCGAGCCGCGAGATAGAGTGCCAATTGTGTGGGGGCGGTTGTCTTGCCAGATCTTTACATTTTCTTTTTTCAACACCAGATATTTACATCGTCTGATAATTTTTTAACTCACACAAGTACACAAAAATATGATTTTCAAACCGTTATAGTTAGGCGTTGCATGTAGATGTAGTTCAAATTTTAATTACAGTCATTAAATGGTTATAAAATCACTTAAATGTCTTTAAAAGGTCAAATGACCCCTGAAATTTTCTAAATTTTCACATGACAGTTGTATTAGTGCATGTTAAACGTAGAAAAAAATTGAAGGCCGTAAGAGGAAGCTATCTCCCGTTCGTCATCAAACATGCATTGTTCCCCCTCAGAACCACGAACCTTCTAGTCAGTTGCTCCGGTTTGTGAGGGGTGTGTGTCCAAACTTTCGTCAAACGGGCCAATTTTTTTTACCACATCATATTGGTGGCATGCCATTAAATCAAGCAAGGTTTCATGTCTTTCTGATCATTTAATTTTTTGGAATTAAAATGCCATGGCACTCCATGCATGTGCCCATGCCTTGAGACCAATATGTTTGAAAATTCCTTCTAATTTACTGCACATGGAATTAACTCGCACACAATTAAGTACACAAAAATATGATTTTTCAAACCGATATGATTAGGCGTTGCATGTAGATGTAGTTCAAATTTGAATTACGGTCATTAAATGGTTAGAAAATCACTTAAATGTCTTTAAAAGGTCAAATGACCCCTGAAATTTTCTAAATTTTTGCATCACAGTTGTATTAGTGCACGTTAAACGTAGGAAAAAATTTGAAGGCCGTAAGAGGAAGCTATCTCTTGTTCATCATCAAACATGCATTGTTTCCTCTCGGAACCACGAACCTTCTAGTGAGTTGCTCCAGTTTGTGAGGGGTGTGTGTCCAAAATTTCGTCAAACAGACCAATTTCTTTACCACATCATCTTAGTGGCATGACATTAAATCAAGCAAGGTTTCATGTTTTTCTGATCATTTTTAATTTTTTTGGAATTAGAATGACATGTCATTCCATGCATACATATGCATGTGTCCATGTCGTGAGACCAATATGTTTGAAAATTCCTTCTAGTTTACTACACATGGAATTAACTCGCACACAAGTACACAGATATGATTTTTCAAACTGTTATTGTTAGGCGTTGCATGTAGATGTAGTTCAAATCTGAATTACGGTTATTAAATGGTTAGAAAATCACTTAAATGCCTTTAAAACGTGAAATGACCCATAGAATTTTCCAAAATTTCACATTACAGTTGTAGTAGTGCACGTTAGACGTAGAAAAAAAATTGAAGGTCGTAAGAGGAAGCTATCTCCCGTTCGTCATCAAACATGCATTGTTCCCTCTCGGAACCACGAGCCTTTTAGTGAGTTGCTCCGGTTTGTGAGGGGTGTGTGTCCAAACTTTCGTCAAACATGCCAATTTCTTTACCACATCATCTTGGTGGCATGACATTACATCAACCAAGGTTTCATGTGTTTCTGTTTTGTTTGGAAATTAAAATGCCATGTCACTCCATGCATATGTATGCATGTGTCCATGTCGTGAGACAAATATGTTTGAAAATTCCTTCTAGTTTACTGCATATGGAATTAACTCGCACACAAGTACACAAATATGATTTTTCAAACCGTTTTGGTTAGGCGTTGCATGTAGATGTAGTTCAAATTTGAATTACGGTCATTAAATGGCTAGAAAATCACTTAAATGTCTTTAAAAGGTCAAATGACCCCTAGAATTTTCAAAAATTTCACATTACAGTTGTATTAGTGCATGTTAGATGTACAAAAAAATTGAAGGCCGTAAGAGGAAGCTATCTCTCGTTCGTCATCAAAAATGCATTGTTCCCTCTCGGAACCACGAGCCTTCTAGTGAGTTGCTCCAGTTTGTGAGGGGTGTGTGTCCAAACTTTCATCAAACATGCCAATTTATTTACCACATCATCTTGGTGGCATGACATTACATCAACCAAGGTTTCATGTGTTTCTGATTTTATTTTATTTTTTGGAATGTCATAGCCGTTAGACCAACTAGATGATGCCCCGCGCATTGCTGCGGGATTTTGTATGAAATAAAATTTTCTCTTATAGTGAGATAATTTGTTTAATATTGGATAAAAACAAAATAAAATATGCATGTATGCCTCACTTGTCATTCATAGAACACTCGAGTATTCGCTATGAGCTGCATGCATGCGTTAATTTTTTTCTTAATCAAAACACTCATAGACTCACAGTTACTACATGCATTTGCATGCATGAGCCAGTTACTACATGTGGTTGAGGCAGCAGCTCTCAATGTGTAGATCAGACACATATTATTGAATGATCTACTATATCCAATGGCTAAATTAATTTGGGTGATGTGGCTTAAGGAGAAGCGAGAGAATTCCTAGTAGTGGGGGCTAGCTATTTAGATATAGAAGATATGTTTGAAAATTCCTTCCAATTTACTGCACATGGAATTGAATCACACACACGTACACGAAATATGAGTTTTCAAACCGTTATGGTTAGCTGTTGCATGTACATGTAGTTCAAATTTCAATTACGGTCATTAAATGGCTAGAAAATCACTTAAATGTCTTAAAAGGTCAAATGACCCCTGAAATTTTCCAAAATTTGACATGACAGTTGTATTAGTACTACAAAATTTCTCGTTCATTTAAAACACCATCCGTTGCCACTTTACTCCAAATTCGTCTTTCACAGCAAATACAAAATATCTACAACATCACATACAGTTGTTTTCTAGGAACCGTTTGCGATGAAAATATATGGGTCTATTTAAGTCTTCCTCCTTAAGCTTCGCCGGCTCGTCTGCTCCAGTGCCGGCAACCCCCGAATCCACGAATCCCGATCCCCATTCCCGCACCCCCTTCTTGCAAAATTACACCATGGAAACGCTTCGTGAAGGCCCGTACGATGGCCGCGTCCCCCCAAGCACCGCCGCCTGCGCCGAGAGCGCGGCCTCCTACGCCGAGAGTGCTGCCGCATCCGCATTGAGCGTGGCCGCTTCCGCCGAGAGGGTGTCTGCGGCAGCTGACAGGGCAGCTGTAGCAGCCGAGACGGCTGCAGTAGCTGCTGCGACGGCGGCTGCAAACACCGAGAGCGCTCGAGATGCCGTCCGTGCCGCCAATGTCACCCTGGCCCGGGTCGAGGCCATCCACGCCAAGATCGAGGATGCACATGCCAAGATATTCCAGGCCACCTCAGACTCCAGCATGCAACCCACGTCTGAAAAGGCGGCGGTGGCCATGGAGCACCTGCTTCCTCATGAGGTCACCGAGCGGGAGCTGGAGATGCAGGAGGCGGCGGAGATCAAGGAGCGCCGGGAGGAGGAGTTGTGCGTGGCCGAGGTCGAGGTAATGAAGAGTCTGTCCGTCGAGGAATCGGCGGTGGAGTACCAACGCGAGCTCTGGCACAGCCACTACTACGAGAACTACAACCTTGAGGGAGGCGTCGAGGACGAGAATGAGGACGCGGTCGACTTCAGCAGGGGGATGCGGAGTCCACCAACAGCGGCATGTCGCCAGGACAAGTCATCGACGTCTCATCTCACACCGGCGATGCATAGGCAGGCGCGGCGGCGGATTTGTTAAAATTATGCGTACTTAGGCTTTGTTTTTAATGTTGGTCTTTTGTTAGAGCAATGTTTAGGTCAGCTGGCTCTGTTTAATTACTAAAATTGCTCGATTCAGTAAGTGTGGTCTGTCTGCCGTATGCTCTTTTGTGTGCCCAAATTAGCAAGCGATGTTAAATTATGCAATGACGTACCTAGGGAAATTTCCACCAAAATTTGAATTATCAAACTCATCCTATGCGCGTAAAGCAGAAGAATCGTTTGCGATGCACACAATCGTTCAAAGTGAATGGTTCGGCGGCACCGCGCGCAAAGTTTCCCTCCACATTTCTAAAATTTTGGCCTACCGCCAAAATATCTACCCCCGCCCCTTCCCCCCTTCCCCACCCCCTTTTCTCCCCGACCACAAGTCACATTTCCCATGTTTCCTCCTTCCTTCCTTCCTTCCTTTCTAAGCTATAGCCGCTTCCTCGCTCTCGTCGTCTCGCATCCTACCACCGGGGTTGCCATGGTCTTCTTCAAAGACCTCTCTAGCGGTTCCTCCTCCGGCGACGACTCCTTCACCACCCGGGTATGCCTCTCTTCTCTCTCTCGGGCTATGACTTGGAATGAAGGATTTTTACCCGGCGGTCGATTTGAGTCATTTGTTCCTCTTGTAGCTCCCTAGGACCATCAGTGGCAACGAATGGAGCGGGGTGGCTGAAGATCTATCTGCTCGTTGTCACCATCAATCTCCATGCGTGAAGCTAGTTGCGTTTGATTCTGTGGACAGTGGGAGGAAGTTTCTGGCATGTGCAGAGAAGGTTAGACCCTCTTTCATTGTTACAAATCATTTGTTAGATGTGATTCAGACACTGTCACGGTCCCAACCCATTCATACCACACCTTCAACCAAACGCATCCTAAGACAGTGTCACAGTTTGTACCTAGTATCTTAAATTGTTGCCATCTCATCAGCGGTGCCATTAGAAAATTATTTGGCACCGCTTCAGCAGTTTGTGCAGCCAACTTTGGTCCACACATCCGAGCAGCCAAGCAGTAAAATACTAAATCTTTATGGCACGAAGGAACTGGGCATCGGAGCAACTACGTGCTCCGGAGTCCGGGTCCCTGATTTTTTTCCGCTGCATCGGCTCGCCAGTGCAGGGCACCGGTGCGAGATGTAGCAACAGTTGTCTTTACCCCAGTTTTGGCATACATAGTGGACGGCCTTAGTGCTATTAGTTCTATGTTACTAAATTTGTGCATGTACACACCTGTTAGTATCAATTTGCTGTCATCCAAACACTGTCGCTATGCTGTTGCAGTTATATTTACCTTCCTCATAAAATGTTCAATTTGTTATTTATTGTACATGAGTAAGAACTTGTAGCGTCGTTGTAGTTAATTATAGCTTCTGATGTTCCAGAATTTGGTTGTTGTCTCAGTACCAATTATTTCATTTGCACATTGATCTTTTTGAGAAGATATGTCATAATTAACATGTTTCTTCAGTTTTTCAAAATAAGCATTGGTGATTTTCTATGTTGCTATAAACCCATTTCCCCTACAATTGTTACTGATCTAGTTTTAAATATTATAGGATGAACGAAAGTGTTCTTACTTGGAGTGGGTTGATCAAGAGTGGCCACAGTCTTTGAAGATGTGCCTAGCGAAGCTCTGGAGCATGTATGAGGAAGAGAACAGACGTAGGCTTAGAGAAACTGTTGTCAACGCTGAAGAATATTTGAAGATGTGGGATAAAAAGTTGAAGGTGGAGAATGAGCTCAAATTTTTTAAATCAGACTTTGCTAATATGGTGTTGGCGAAGGAGGAGGCACTTTCCCAGTTGGCCTGTGCAAAATAGGTTCTTACTGAACTGAAAGTAGAGGTGGATAAGACGAGCCTGGATGATCTCGATTAGGGAAATGAATATAATGTTCTTATGAAGTTGAACTAGCTATATGTTGTACTGTGCTATTTTCATGTAGCTACCGTACTGTGATGTTATAATATATTTATGTGCCTGATATGAAATTGGCAAACAGCTGTTCGATATGAATTGTGAATTTGCGTAATACTGGAATTATTAATTGTAAACTAATAAACCTGCTAAATGTGTCATGGACCTTTGCAAATGGTTCTAGCAGTAAAAGCGCTTGCGATGGATAGCCCAATGCCACATAGTTTTCTTCATCAAATCGTGTGTGATATAGTTCATAAAAGCAAACGGTTAACCAAGGTAGACCGTGTGTGATAGTTACACCTTTCACACACGAGCCTACACATAAAACTATGTGGGATGTACGTACGAACGGAAACGTTTTCCCTGGATTGACTGTGTGGGATGTACATAAGAACAGAAACATATTCCTTGGATTGACTGTGTGTGATATACATACGAACGGAAATGTTTTTCTGGGATTCACCGTGTGGGATGTACATACCTACGGAAATGATTTTCTCGGATTACCGTGTGGGATGTACATACCTACGGAAATGATTGGGTTTCGACGCCTCGCCCGATCGCACACGGCCCCAGCCTGGGTCCCAGGAGGGTCTATCCCCGACGATTTTTGCGTCATGTGGGAAGGACCCCCCCTATCGCCCACACTCACTTGGCGACGGTTTCAAATGTCGTCGCGGAAAGGGGTTAAAAACCGTTTGTATAGCACCGACGCGTACCAGTGTATGCATAGGGATTTTATAAGCAAACAAATTATCAAGACAAAACAAAACTACCATATGCAAGGAAGAAGAAAGAAACAATAGCAATCTCAAAATAACGAGAGGTAATTTTGTAACATGAAAATTTCTACAACCATATTTTTCTCTCTCATAGTAATTACATGTGGGATCATACTCAAATTCAACAATATAACTATCACATAAAATATTCTCTTCATGATCCACATGCATGCAAAGTTGACACTCTTCCAAAATAGTGGGATTATCATCAAATAAATTCATGACCTCTCCAAACCCACTTTTATCAAAAACTTCATAAGAGAATATAGGCATCACGTCCGTATCAAGTAGACCGACTCCTGCCTGCATCTACTACTATTAATCCACACATCGACCGACTCCTGCCTGCATCTAGAGTATTAAGTTCATAAGAATGTAGTAACACATTAAGTAAGATGACATGATGTAGCGGGATAAACTCAAGCAATATGATGAAAACCCCATCTTGTTATCCTCGATGGCAACAATACAATACGTGTCGGTTCCCCTTCTGTCACTAGAATCGAGGACCGCAAGATTGAACCCAAAGCTAAGCACTTCTCCCATTGCAAGAAAAACCAATCTAGTTGGCCAAACCAAATCGATAGTTCAAAGAGACTTGCAAAGATATCAAATCATGCATAAAAGAATTCAGAGGAGATTCAAATAATATTCATAGATAAGCTGATCATAAATCCACAATTCATCGGATCTCGGCAAACACACCTCTTACATCGAATAGATCTCCAAGAACATCGAGGAGAACATGGTATTGAGAATCAAAGAGAGAGAAGAAGCCATCTAGCTATTAGCTATGGACCTGTAGGTCTGTGGTAAACTACTCACGCTTCATCGGAGAGGCAATGGTTTTGATGTAGAAGCCCTCCATGATCGAATCCCCCTCCGGCAGGACGCCGGAAAAGGCCCCCAGATGGGATCTCATGGGTACAGAAGGTTGCGGCGGTGGAAAAGTGGTTTCATGGCTCCCCTGGAAGTTTTTGGGATATTTGAGAATATATAGGCGGAAGAAATAGGTCGGTGGAGTCACGAGGGGCCCACAAGGGTGGGGGCGCGCCCTACCCGCCTGGGCGCGCCTCCCGACCTTGTGGCCGCCTCGTGGCTTTCCTGACGTGTACTCTAAGCCCTCTGGATGTCTTCTGGTCCAAGAAAAATCTTCGCTAAAGTTTCATTCCGTTTGGACTCCGTTTGGTATTCCTTTTCTGTGAAACTCTAAAACAAGGAAAAAACAAGAACTGGCACTGGGCTCTAGGTTAATAGGTTAGTCCCAAAAATAATATAAAATAGCATATTAATGCATATAAAACATCCAAAATAGATAATATAATAGCATGGAACAATCAAAAATTATAGATACGTTGGAGACGTATCATACCCCTAGCCAAGTTAAAGACGTATGATGCCGGTTCCCCAAGTTTGAGGTGCGCAGGGGGTGTGTCGTCCAACACATGTGCTCAAACTTGATTTGGTCTAACATGGCACACAGAGCAAGAGGAAACCGTCATGGTCAAACCCTTCTCGTGCGTTGGGTCAAAGGGATAGATTGTGTGGGCCTACAGATCTCGATCATTCTCTGATTTTTGAAAACAAGAAATAACGAAAAAACATATTCTATAAGTTACCAAAACAAGGATCCCAAGGTTTATACAATCATCATGACAGGTCACTACAGACACTTTTAGATGCTAAATGTCTGTCATGACCGTATCACGGCGCTTTAATGAATCTTGAGATGTGCAACTTCCCACCGGGTCACCCATCCTTAGACTCCTCCAGCCCTAGCACGCTTAACTTCTGCGTTCTATTCAACTCGGCTAGCGGATGGGAAGCCGCCCCTTGCTGAGAAGAGTTGCCTCCTTGCCTTTAAGGCGTTTCCCGCTGGTCATGGTATGGGACCTACTCCGTACTATCATACACGTGTGTACATTTAGAAAGTGTGTGCAATCTTTACATGGCTGGTGTGTCGCTGATACGTCTCCAACGTATCTATAATTTTTGCTTGTTCCATGCTATTATATTATCATTCTTGGATGTTTTACAATCATTTTATAGCAACTTTATATCATTTTTTGGGACTAACCTATTGACATAGTGCCCAATGCTAGTTGCAGTTTTTTGCTTGTTTTTACTTTGCAAAATATCAGTACCAAGCGGAGTCCAAACGTAGCAAAACTTTTTGAAGAATTTTTTGGACCAGAAGACATCCAGTGGGCCAAAGAAGTACCAGAGGGGAGGCACGAGGTGATCACAAGACACCTGGGCACGCCAGGAGGCACAGGCGCGCCCAGGTGGGTTGTGCCCACCTCGGTGACCTCCCGCACCGCCTCTTTGCCCTATAAATACCCCAATATTCCAGAAACCCTATGGGAGTCGACGAAACACAATTTCAGCTGCCGCAAGTTCCAGAACCACGAGATCCAATCTAGACACCATCACGGAGGCGTTCATCATCCTCATTGGTGCCTCAACGATGATGCGTGAGTAGTTCAACATAGACCTACGGGTCTGTAGGTAGTAGCTAGATGGCTTCCTCTCTCTTTTTGATTCTCAATACAATGGTTTCTTGGAGATCTATTTGATGTAACTCTTTTTGCGGTGTGTTTGTTGGGATCCAATGAAGTTTGAGTTTATGATCAGATCTATATCCATGAAAGTTATTTGAGTTTTCTTAGATCTCTTATATGCATGATTACTTATAGCCTCGAATCTTTGGTTTAGTTAGCCCAACTAGATCGATTTTTCTTGCCATGGGAAGAGGTGCTTTGTGATGGGTTTGATCGTGCGGTGTTCTTTCCCAGTGATAGAAGAGGCAACAAGACATGCATGTATCATTGCTATTAAGGATAACAAGATGCGGGCTATTCCTACATGAATAGATCTCGTCTACATCATGTCATCGTTCTTATTGCATTACTCCATTTCTCCATGAACTTAATACACTAGATGCATGCTGGATAGCGGTCGATGTGTGGAGTAATAGTTGTAGATGTAGGCAGGAGTCGGTCTATTAATATTGGACGTGATGCCTATATAATGATCATTCCCGAGATATCGTCATAATTATTTGATCTTCTATCAATTTCCCAACAGTAATTTGTTTACCCACCATATGCTATTTTCTCGAGAGATGCCACTAGTGAATTCTACGGCCCCGGGTCTATTCTTTATCATATTTGCTTTGAGATCTATTTTTATTCGCTTTTATTTTCAGATCTATTATTCCAAAAACCCGAAAATACCTTGCTGCACTTTTTTCATTACTTATTTTATTTCACGTTTTATCAAGAGCTATTTCTCCAATATACCACAAATTTATCTATCTTTTTTACCATGGAGGGATTGACAACCCCTCTTATGCGTCGGGTTGCAAGTATTTGTTCTTTGTGTGCATGTACCATTTACATAGTGTTGCTTGGTTCTCCTACTGGATTGATACCTTGGTTTCATAACCGAGGGAAATACCTATCGTAGCTGTACTGCATCATCCCTTCCTCTTTGGGGAAATACCAACGTAGTTCAAGCGACATCAAAAGGAATTTCTGGCACCATTGCCGGGGAGACATCATCAACATCTGTTAGGTTCCTAATCATAAATCTCATCTCCTTGCAATTTACATTATTTGTCATTTGCCTCTCATTTTCATCTCCCCCACTTCACAAAAAAATTGTTGTTTTATTCGCCTTCTTTTTCATTCACCTTTTTCTCTTTAGATCTATCTTTTTGTTTGCGATCTTGCTTGCCTACTTTTTCATTATGGCTAGTTCTTCCTCTATTGTTTGTACCCCCGAGAACGAGGATCTTAATTTCAAACTAAGGGGAGGAGAGAATATAAAAGATGCTTGCTATAGGATTTGCAATGCTCATAATAGATATGTTCGTAAGCAATCTACCATTGTTATTCTTCGCTGTTTTTATGTGAGCATCACTACTTGGTATAGATTCTCCCTTGATAAGATTACCGGTGGGAATTTCTTGATGTGTCCATCTTTGGACGCTTTTAATGCTATGGGAAATCTAGTGGGTTCACCACCTCTCATGATTAATGAAACAACTTTAACTCTCGAGCATGTTATGGAAAGGTTGGATGCCATAGAAAAGAAAATGCTCACTGAAGAAAACATTGAAAAATTAGATAAAAGGATGCACAATCTTGCTAATAGAATTGGGTCAAAAGCGGGAGATGCTCTTAAGGTACTAAAATAAAAAGAACCCGCAGTCAACGAGAGAATAGAAGAGAGCCCCGCTAGAATTGATAAGTTGGAAGAAATTTTTAGTAACTTGAGCTCGGCTTTTTCTTCCGTTAAAACTATTAAAAAACTCCTATAAACATTTGCAACTCTACACCAATCACTAAGAACAAAGGTGCCACATCTAATAGCCACAAGGAAGATCTTAAAATGATTAGTATTCATCCCAACCTTGTGGAAGTGATAAAAGACCATACTAGCAAGAATGAATTTTTCAATCTCGTTCCTAGAAGTATTGTTATTGAAAATTTATAAGCTAAATCTTTGAATAATTCCAAGCGTTTGATTGAGGAGTTGGAAACTAAAAGATGATAATACTTGAATCTATGAATTATGCCTAGCTAGGGGCATAAAACGATAGCGCCTGTTGGGAGGCAACCCAATGAATACAATTTATTTTTGCCTTTTAATTTCTGTTCTTGAGTGTTTGCACAATTATGCTATTGTTATGACTGTCTTTTTTATGTTTTAATTAGTGTTTGTGCGAAGTAGAGCCTTTGGGATCATGTTGGGTGATAGTTGATTTGATCTTGTTGAAAAGTAGAAACTTTTGCATCCTGTAGAAGAATTTTGTAAAATCACAGAAGCGACAAAAAATTCTGAATTTCTTACACAACATTTATATAAAAATTGCCTATGTTGTCCATTTTTTCAGAATTTTTGGAGTTACAGAAGTATGGTTAGAGTACAGATTACTACAGACTGTTCTGTTTTGACAGATTCTGTTTTCATTGCATTGTGTGCTTATTTTGATTAACCTATGGATTGTATCGGGGGTATAAGCCATGGTAAAGTTGGAATAAATTAGGTATAATGCAATAAAAAAATATGAATGGGTTTGCAACAGACATAGAGTGGTGATTTGCTTTACTATACTAATGAATCTCACGAAGGTTTTGTTAAGTTTTTTGTGATTGAAGTTTTCAACTTTTGGGTGAGATCGCGATGAATAAAGGAATAAGGAGTAAGAAGAGCCTAATCTTGGGGATGCCCATGGCACCCCAAGATAATATTCAAAGAGAAACAAGCAACTAAGCTTGGGGATGCCCCGGAAGGAATCCCCTCTTTCTTCTAACGACCATTGGTATTTCACTTGGAGCTATATTTTTATTCGTCACATATCATGAGTTTTGCTTGGAGCGTCTTGTATTATTGAGTCTTTGCTTGTTTAGTTTTTTAGTTTTTCACAAGTATCCTCGCTGGACACACCTATTTGAGAGAGCCAAAATTATGCTATGGTTTATTAGAATTGCTCTTTATGCTTCACTTCAATTTTTTGAACTATGGAATTGCTCTAGTGCTTCACTTATATCTTTTTTAGCACGGTGTGCTTTAATATGTTTGAAGAAATACTCTCATGCTTCACTTAGATTATTTGAGAGTTAGTAATTTTAAAGAAATTCTCTCATGCATCACTTATATTATTTTGAAAGATGAAAATCTTTATGCTCATGTTCTTCACTTAAATTTATTTTGAGCTTGTCAAAAGCAATTGCAATATATGAAACTAGTCCCAAAGTGATAGATATTCAAGAGGGATATAATAAAAACTTACATGAAGATCATTGGACAAATTAAACTTGATTCTTTGTAATAGTTTTGAGATATGATGATAGTGATATGTGAGTCATGTTGGTGAGTAGTTATGCTTTAGTAAGAATATCGGTGTTAAGGTTTGTGATTCCCTATGCAAACACGAAAGTCAATAGTTATGCAATGAAATAACATCCTACTTGTGGTGCATTATTCGGTGCTAGTTATGTTGAATGCTCGCTTATGTGAATTTTCGTTTCTTGGTTGGTTGCTTCTCAATCTATTTGCTAGAGCCTTCATTTGTGAATTTCCTTTTTGTGTGCTCGTACCGCTCATGAAGCGGCAGGGGTGGCCAATATTTTCCATGCTAGATGTGTTATTCTCAAGATGAGTGTTTATTCACTTGTCATTGCATGAGAGTACAACGGTAATAGGGATGCCCAGTCCCGAAATGAAAAAGAAATTTACTTTATGTTGTCAAATAATAAATTCCTTGGAAAGTGTTGGTATGGAATGTTGGAAGTAAACCCGACGTAGTCACCGTATCCGAATCATATACGGAGCAATTACCTAGTGTGCTTAGTATTCCATAGGTGTACACGTGCATGTATATGAGTCCGAGTAGGATTAGTATTAGATGTCGATTAGGTTTGCTAGTACTAGCTAGGCTGATATATATAGGTATGTATACCCTGTAAGATTGTATCATGGATTTGTGAAAATAATACAGATCAAAACAGGCTCGATACGAGCCTGTGGCAATACCTCAGCTTCGTGTGCGTACGTGTGGTGCTTCCGGCCGACTGGCCGTTGTGTACGAGCGTTGCGAGGTTTGTTAAGGTGATCGATCAATCAGACTTGGTCGTCTAGCTAGCTAGCTTTGGCTAGTAGCAAGTAGTACACGTCCAAAGCTTGGTACGTATATTGCCGACTTGGGGCAGGAACCAAGTCCATCCAGCGTTGCTTCATCATTCGTCGTCGTTCGTCGTCGGTCGTCGCCGTCGCCGGAAATTACTCGGCGTCGGGTCTGGGCCAACAATTGGTATCAGAGCAAGGTTGATCTTCTAGTAACGGAGGATCATGGCGGACGACGAGAAGAATAAGCAGCTGACAGAGTACTCCGGTGTGGCTAAAGTAATTGCTGCTCCGGCGAGTTCGTCATACCCACGGTTTGATTGCGAGAACTTCGGGGTCTGGGAGGCTCTCTTGGAGTGTGGTCTCCGCACCAACGAGCTATGGGGCACGGTGGAACTAGGAGGTGACGCGTTCAAGGAGGGAGCCGAGCACCGGAAGGATCGACAGGCGGCATCGGCGATTTATTCGGTGATGCCGATGGATGTCCAGCACCTGATCGCCAAAGCAACGGCGAAGGAGGTGTGGGATACGCTGGAACTCATGTTCGAGGGACACACCCGCGTCAAGCAAGCCAATCTTCAAACTCTCCTAAGGAACTATGAGACTTTGGTCATGGGCAACAATGAGTCCATGGATGCGTTCGCTTCACGGGTAGCTACTCTCATCAATCGGATTCGTGCGCATGGAGAGAACCTCACGGAGGCCTCGGTTGTCCGGCGGTTCTTGTGTGCGGCCCCTCCCCGGTACCTGCAAATTGTCACGGCGATCGAGCAGTGCGTCGATCTCGCGACTCTCTCCATCGACGATCTTGTCGGACGGTACAAGGCTCACGATGAGCGTATGCGGTACAGTCTTGGGGACAGGAAGAACGACGAGCTTGTGATGCTCACAAAGGCGCAGTGGATCGCCCTGGAAAAGTGAGGCGGATCCATAAGCAGTAGCAAGAAGAAGGGGAAGCAGCGCTCGGCGAGAAAGAACTTCGCCGACTCGGACGACGACTCAGATGATGAGGCTGCACCACCACCGAGGAGAAAGTTTGACATCAGGAAAGTGAGGTGTTATAACTGTGGCCTCCTTGCCACTTCAAGGCTGACTGCGAGGAAGCACCGAAGCAGAAGGCGCTGATAGCCCAGCGAGATGATGGTGACATGATGTTGATGAGTGAACTCGTGGACGAAGAGGATCCAGTTCTTCGAGTGCCGGCTAAAGAAACTGCCGCGCTCGTGGAAGAAAAAGTTTGCCATCATGATCGTGGTTCGGAAACCTGTGTCGAAGCTACAGATGCGGGGAGTGATTCCGAAACTTATGTTAGTGCTATGGACGTAAGTGCCAACTTTGCTGGAGCGGATGAAGCGATAGCTGCGTGTGCTCGACCGTGGAGAAGCAGCCCTGTTACAGACCTGATTGGTATTTTTTGAAACTTGTGCCGAAGCTACTGGCGCGGGACGTAATTCTGAAATTTGTGTCGATGCGATGGACACGAATGTCAATTTGGCATACGTGGTGCCTCAAGACCATGTATCAAAATATGCTGATGCAAAAGTAGACGCGTATGCAGCAAATATGGACGTGCCGGAAGCCGGTGCATCGAGTCGTGCGGTGACTTGCACAAGTGAAACATGGACGAGGAGTTCTGAAAGCATTAACGACTCGATGGAGTCCGGTGGCACTTGCGCAGCAGCCATGTCACGCTGGCTAGTAACAGGCAGACGTGCAGTCCAACCAGAGAAGAGGTCTGTTCGACTAGAGGAACGCAGCCCAGCAGGAGCGTTTTGTGGCTCAAGTGGTGTGCTAAGGTCGTCACCTAGTGGCTCACCGAGCGGAAGTTGCAGCACAGCAGATGGGCAAGGCCCACCAGTAGTGGCGCCTGGAAGTCCAGCTTGGGAAGTCACGCACGATGACCATGCTAGCAGCCGAAGGGATGTTTCATGCGAAGCATGTAATGGATTTTTTGCTTTGCCAAAAGAAAAGTGCATAGCAGAAAATGAAACATTATCTCCAAAGACACAGGAGACGAGGACAACTTCATCTACACTCATGCATCTTAAACCGGTGTTACACCCATATTCGGAGAAAACTCTTCGGACGCTTGACCCGGAAAAGGTGAAAAGGAGTGGACGACGGTGTCTAGCAAGCGTCGAGGAACCGACGGATTTGGAGGACGCAAATACGAAGGAATGTTGGCGTCAGGCAATGGAAGAGGAGTTGAGGTCGATCCACGACAATAATGCATGGAAGCTTGTGGATCTTCTCAACAATGAAAAAGCCATGGATTTCAAGTGGTAATTTGTGATCAAGAAAGATCCCGAATGGTCCGTGAAGCACAAAGCGAGGCTAGTAGCGAAAGAGTATGTGCAAGAGGAAGGTGTGGACTTCAAACAAGTGTTCATTCCCGGTGCAAGGATGGAATCGGTGAGACTACTCATCGCTCTCGCGGTTCAGAAATCATGGAAGATACATCACATGGATGTAAAATCCATGTTTTTGAACGACGAGTTAGAAGGAGAGGTTTATGTGAACCAGCCACCGGGATTCATCAACGACGGAGAAGAGCACAAGGTACTGAAGTTACACAAAATCTTGTATGGGCTATGGCAAGGACCTCGTGCGTGGAACATCAAACTTGATCATACATTGATTTCTCTTGGATTTGAGAAAGCCCCACTAGAGCATGCGATGTACAAGAGAGGTGATGGTAGGGATCGTCTACTAGTTGGCATCAACGTCGACGACCTATTAATTACCGGAGCAGATGAAGAGGTGATTGCAAAGTTCAAGCTATAGATGAAAGAGCATTTCAAGATGGATGATCTAGGTCTTTTGAGCTACTACCCCGGAATAGAGGTACATCAAAAGACAGAGGGGCTCACACTATGCCGGGAGGCATACGCAAGGAAGGTACTTGAAAGTCGTGGCATGAAATATTGCAATCCAATTGACGCTCCAATGGAACCTCGTCTTGAGCTAAGCAAGAAGAGTAAAGCAACTGCGGCATGTCACGGTGTGTCGCTAGCGAGGCTACACAGTGATCTCATAGATCGAGATCCGGAAAAAATTGTGCTCAATGTTGATAGTGAGACCTTTCTACCCGAGGATCCAGTGCGGCGTGAAAGGAGCAAGCACGTTGATACGATGTATCATTACACAAAGGATTGCGTAGAAGAAGGTAAGATGAAGGTCAACTACGATTGCACCGATGATCAGAAGGCGGACATTCTAACCAAGGCTTTGGATCGAGAGAAGTTCATGGAGATGCAAACAAGAATCGGTGTCGGAGCTGTGACGTGATGACGTCGTGTTTAGGGGGGTGATTGTTGGAAGTAAACCCGACGTAGTCGCCGTATCCGGATCATATACGGAGCAATTACCTAGTGTGCTTAGTATTCCATAGGTGTACACGTGCATGTATATGAGTCCGAGTAGGATTAGTATTAGATGCCGATTAGGTTTGCCAGTACTAGCTAGGCTGATATATATAGGTATGTATACCCTGTAAGATTGTATCATGGATTTGTGAAAGTAATACAGATCAAAACAGGCTCGATACGAGCCTGTGGCAATACCTCGGCTTCGGGTGCATACGTGTGGTGCTTCCGGCCGACTGGCCGTTGTGTACGAGCGTTGCGAGGTTTGTTAAGGTGATCGATCAATCAGACTTGGTCGTCTAGCTAGCTAGCTTTGGCTAGTAGCAAGTAGTACACGTCCAAAGCTTGGTACGTATATTGCCGACTTGGGGCAGGAACCAAGTCCAACCAGCATTCCTTCATCGTTCGTCGTCGGTCGTCGCCGGAAATTACTCGGCGTCGGGTCTGGGCCAACATGGAAGGCACCCATGGATATGGCTAGCCATGGATTGTGAAAGAATGGTGGAAAAGGGAATAAACTTTATTTTTGTTTGGGAATTTCCTATGATATATCTAGCAAGGAAAGTGTTGGGTATTACTCAGTCGTTTTCGTTGACGGGAAAAGCAGGCCTCTCAAAAATTTTATCTCTCAATTTTAGCTGTGAGCTCTGGCACCTCTGCAAATCCCTACTTCCCTCTACGAAGGGACTATCTATTTACTTTATGCAATTTTATTTTTATTTGAGTCTCCATCTTCACTTATAAAGCACCAACAAAGGGGCACTATGATCATACTTGAGTATTGGATGTAGCAAATATGCGAGTGTGTTTCATGAATGGATCAATGATTGAGCATGATGGGCTAGGGATAACTTTTTTTAGTGTTGATATTTTGAAAGACATGGTTGCTTGTTGATATGCTTGAGTATTGAAATCTTCATGTCAAAACTAGACTATTGCTTTGAACCATACAAAAGTCCAAATGTCCATGCTACAAAAGAAAAGAATATGTGATGAACATGTTAGGCAGCATTCCACATCAAAAATTCTGTTTTTATCATTTACCTACTCGAGGACGAGTAGGAATTAAGCTTGGGGATGCTGATACGTCTCCAACGTATCTATAATTTTTGCTTGTTCCATGCTGTTATATTATCATTCTTGGATGTTTCAAAATCATTTTATAGCAACTTTATATCATTGTTTGGAACTAACCTATTGACATAGTGCCAAGTGCCAGTAGCTATTTTATGTTTGTTTTTTTACTTCATAGTATATCAGTACCAATCGGAATCCAAACGCAGCGAAACTTTTTGGAGATTTTTTTTGGACTAGAAGACATCCAGTGGGCCAAAGAAGTACCAGAGGGGAGACCCAAGGTGAGCACAAGACACCTGGGCGTGCTAGGACACCCAGGCGCTCCCAAGTGGGTTGTGCCCACCTCGGTGACCTCTTGCACTGCCTCTTCACCCTATAAATACCCCAATATTCCAGAAACCCTAGGGGAGTCGACGAAACACAATTCCAGCCGCCGCAAGTTCCAGAACCACGAGATCCGATCTAGACACCATCACAGAGGGGTTCATCATCCTCATTGGTGCCTCTTCGATGATGCGTGAGTAGTTCACCATAGACCTACGGGTCCGTCGGCAGTAGCTAGATGGCTTCCTCTGTCTTTTTGATTCTCTATTTGATGTAACTCTTTTTGTGGTGTGTTTGTTGGGATCTGATGAAGTTTGAGTTTATGATCAGATCTATATCCATGTAAGTTATTTGAGTTTTCTTTGATCTCTTATATGCATGATTACTTATAGCCTCGAATCTTTGGTTTAGTTAGGCCAACTAGATCGATTTTTCTTGCCATGGGAAGAGGTGCTTTGTGATGGGTTCGATCGTGCGGTGTTCTTTCCCAGTGACAGAAGGGGCAGCAAAACACGCATGTATCGTTGCTATTAAGGATAACAAGATGGGGCTATTCCTACATGAATAGATCTTGTCTACATCATGTCATCGTTCTTATTGCATTACTCTATTTCTCCATGAACTTAATACACTAGATGCATGCTCGATAGCGGCCGATGTGTGGAGTAATAGTAGTATATGCAGGCATGAGTTGGTCTACTAATCTTGGACCTGATGTCTATATAATGATCATTGCCTGGATATCGTCATAATTATTCGTTCTTTTATCAATTTCCCAACACTAATTTGTTTACCCACCATATGCTATTTTCTCGAGAGAAGCCACTAGTGAAATCTACGCCCCCCGGGTCTATTCTTTCATATTTGCTTTGAGATCTAATTCACTTTTATTTTCATATCTATTATTCCAAAAACCCAAAAATACCTTGCCGCACTTTTTTATTACTTATTTTATTTCACGTTTTATCGAGAGCTATTTATCCAATCTACCACAAATTTATCTATCTTTTTACCATGGAGGGATTGACAAGCCCTCTTACGTGTCGAGTTGTCAGTATTTGTTCTTTATGTGCAGGTACCGTCTACATAGTGTTGCTTGGTTCTCCCACTGGATTGATACCTTGGTTTCATAACGGAGGTAAATACCTACCGTAGCTATACTGCATCATCCCTTCCTCTTTGGGGAAATACCGACGTAGTTTAACCGACATCAGTCACCACCTAGCCTTCTATGAGCACCGACACTGGTAGCGGGAAACCGATGGGAGCAGAGGCGGGAAACCGATCGGAGGAGTGGAAGGAAACGGTAGCGTGTTTGGATATATAATATCATTAAAATGGAAAACTTAGTAAAGAAGGAAGCGCGAGCTAGCACGACGCATGCGCACAGTGATTATCAACGGGTGCCAGACGATTGACCAGAACCGCTTTAAATATTCAGGGTTCGTTTGGCCTTTTTTATACATTATAATTAAGTTCTATAAGAATTCGTTTAATGTGCATAATTCAAATTAGTGCACCAAAATGGCTACAAAAATCATACATGTGTCCTTGGATGCATGTTTAGGTCCCATGCAAAGAATGGGAATGAATTACAACCGTCTCGACGTCTCGCTCGGCCTCGGACATTGAGAATCTCAGTTTTTAAATCCCCGTAAATCCAAAACTCACCCGAAAATCGTGAAACTTGGCTTGGTGTCACGACATGGCACATATATGTCGTGGAAAAAATTGTCCATTTTGGGGCAAGTTTTATTACAAGCCTCATACAAACCGGAGCTTCTCTCAAGAAGCCTCGTGGTTCCGATCGGGAAACGTGTCCCCTTTGTGGCCAAAACAATAATCACCGCCTCTTCTCGCCTTTTATTTTTTCTACAGGCAACATGGAACGATAGGATATTCGTGCTGAAATTTAAAGTTATTTAGGGTCCGTTTGGCCTTTTTATACATTAATTGAGTTTTCTAGGCATTTAATGTTCATAATTCAAATCCGAACTACAATACATGCTCCAGTGCACCAAAATGGCTAGAAAAATCATACATGTGTCCTTGGGTGAATGTTTAGGTCCCATGCAAGGAATGGGAATGAATTACAACCGTCTCGGCGTCTTGGCTCGTCCTCAAACATTGGGAATCTTGGTTTTTAAATCCCTATAAATCCAAAACTCACCAGAAAATCATGAAAGTTGGCATGGTGTCATGACATGGCACATATATGCCGTGGTAAAAAAATTGTTCAATTTGGGCCAAGCTTTATTACAAGTCTCTTACAAACCGGAGCTCCTCGCACATGGAAATGTGCCCCTCTTGTGGGCTCGCTGCCTCTTCTCGCCTTGTATTTTGTTTTCTATAGGAAACATAGAATATCAGGAGTTATGGTGAAATTCAAAACTATTCAGGGTTCGTTTGGCCATTTTATATATTAATTGAGTTTTCTAGGCATTTAGTGTCCATAATTCAAATTTAAACTACAAGCACATGCTGCAGTGCAGCAAAATGGATGGAAAATCGTACATGTGTCCTTGGGTGCATGTTTAGGTCTCATTGAAGGAATGGGAATGAACTACAAACGTCTCACCGTCCTGAAACATTGAGAATCTCAGTTTTTTAAATCCTAGTAAATTCAAAACTCACTCAAAAATCATGAAACTTGGCATGGTTTCATGACATGGCACATATATGCCATGGTAAAAAATCGTCCAGTTTGAGACACGGCGCACACATTAATAGCCAACAAAGTCCTTTTGGAACAAATAGCTGACACGTTAATATCGTAAACGGTTGTATGATTTGAACCGTGCGTGTTCCTGTAACCATTTAAGTGTGACCACACGCCCCTCTTTTTATGGGAGAGTACTACCTCAGTCCTGGTTCATTGGTCCTCTTTGTATTTTGTGCCAAAATTTAATCATAGTCGGTGGCGTGCGTACAACTGTTTGATTAGACCGGACGAGCGCGAGAAGTCCGTCGTGCAGGCTCGACGGGACACGTGCGAGCAGTCCGCTGCGCAGGCTCGACGGGACGCGTGTGACCTGTCCACAGCGCAGGCTCGACGGGACGCGTGCGACCTGTCCGCCGCGCAAGCTAGACGGGACACGTGCGAGCAGTCCACCGCACATGCTCACCGAGAAGCGAGCTCTTTGACCTCCATCCACAAGCCGCCCGCCTCGCTCACAACTTCTCCATTAATGGCGGCCGAGCTGCTGTTTAACATGCGGTTAATTAAAGAACCTGGACGGAGGGTGGGTGCTTGTGATCCTATGGCCCCGCTTAACGTTAGCATTTGCTTTGTTCGTGTTTTCAACTCGTATTCTGAATAATTTAAAATGCCACATGCAGCAACGGATAATACGATGACAAAATAAAATGGCAACGGATAATACGACGACAAATTTACAATGGCGCGGATAATAATTGTCTTACATATTCTAGATAATTTAAAATGCCACATGAGGCAACACCCGGAAGACACGGGGGCAAGAGAATATGAAAATCGCAGACAACGATCTGGGTCGCTACTATCTCTACTCCTCGATGGATCACCGGGAGATGAGATCCGCCATCTCCATCTTCAATTCCCCACGACTTTGCTTGACAGCAGCCACAGATTCCTCCACCTCCAGAGCGCGCGAGGCAGAGCTTCCTCAAGTCACCCATAAGTTTCTCGACGACCGCTTTCAGCGTCATACCTGATGCACTGCTCTGCTCATGCAGCTTCTTCCAGCCGGCGGCCTCCTCCTCCTTCTCGGCGAGCACCTTGAGGAGCTTTCCATTGTCACTCATGAGTTGCTTGACGAGGCCGGTCGCTTCTCAACCAAGGCATCGCTAATGTCAAGCATCTTCACCAAGCCGTTGACCAGCTCCTGCTGCTTAATTAGGCCAGCGAGATTGTCGTCATCGCTGGCTAAGGACTTCCGCACCACCAGCTAGTCGCGATCGCCGACGTGGCGAGTGCGGTTGTGAGAGCCCTCGCGTGCCGGTGAGAGCTCGTTCGAGGGCTCCGCGACACGCCAGGACATCGTTGATGTGGCTGCCGCATAGCGGTGGTACCTCTCTATAGCTTCTGTGGCCTTGGTCTTTGCTCCCTGGTTATATGTCGACCAGTTACTCCTCCTACCGGTCATAGTGGAATGACTTGATAGGAAAGACCTGTTTTATGGGGGATGAGGAGAGGAATTGTGAAGTAATTTTCGAGTAGGTAGTTTCTATAGCCCAGTGCGAAGTGGGAACATGTTTAGGTTTGATGGTGTGAACAGATTTTCAATTACTTATTGCGTGGTAATCTGAAATGTGGCGAGAAACAAGCTCAAGATTTATTGATGGTTCTGGGCTCGAAGCCTGAAACAGTTCCCGGATGGCATACGTCGGCCCGCATTCTTAGATGTGTATGTGTCTGGCCACTATCACACACGGTCCAGATATACCCCCTCGTGTCCGATGGATAGGCCGTCGTGCCTCCCATGCGATGGCAGAAGGTTGACCAGAACTGCAATATGCAAGTGTGGTTGCTCACCGTTTAGGCGGCCACGACGCGCTCTGCTCGCGTCCCTCCGCACGCTCTACTCACTGTTCAGGTGCCAAGGCGCGCTCGGGTCGCGTCCCTCCACGCTCGCTCTACCAGCGGTTGGGCCGTCACACGATCACGCTGTGGAAGCTTTAGTTATTTGATCTCAGATTATGTTAATTAATTATACCTCCAGAGCCGGAGTCATTCGGCTCTGGAGGTATAATTAATGAAGCTAAACTATGATCTCCTGCGCCCATTCCCGACGTGCAACATGGTCAGCCGTTGGGGGTACGCCAGTATGTGTGGGTAACTAGCTAGCAAGTGGATAAGTAGCGAGTTGTCGCCGTCAGCCATTGCTGTAGTTATTTATAGCTAGCAGCTGGCTAGGGGATTCGGGATTTTACAATTCACCGCTGTGGAGCGCGGGAAGCCTTCGCTGGAGCGTAGGAAGACTAAGTGGAGCACACAATCCGACAACCGTATGCGGTGTCACGTGTTATCACACACGTGTTAACATAAGGAAACGTAGTAACTTACTAATCATCACACATGAGTACTTGCACACGCGTTGTGTGCGATACTCCTAGCCATCGCAAGC
The DNA here is from genome assembly GCF_018294505.1 of Triticum aestivum. Lineage (NCBI taxonomy): Eukaryota > Viridiplantae > Streptophyta > Magnoliopsida > Poales > Poaceae > Triticum > Triticum aestivum. Next base: position 115,793,344 of record NC_057805.1, read on the forward strand.
AACTAGTTTGCATTTTTTAAAGTTTCTTCTACACAGAGAATAGCACACGAATTAACTCTAGTAACCGTCTGTGTTATATTTTCTCATCGCGAACAGTTCATCCGAGTGGCATGTTTGCCGCGTATAACACACATCTTGTTTACACGAATCATTTGTGTTCTTTTGACTCATTGCAAACAGTTCATCTATGTGAACTGTATGCCGCATATCACACACATCTTGTTAAGTTGAACCGTTTCTATTGTGTTGCCTAATCAAAAACTGTTCATCCGAGTGAACTGTATGCCGTATATCGCACACACCTTGATCTCGCTGGCCGTTTCAGTAGTGTTCCCTAATCGCAAACAGTTCATCGGGCTGAAATGTATGCCGTATATCGCACACACCTTGATATGTCTGCCCGTTTCTGTTGTTCTGGCTCATCGCAAACAATTCTTATGAATTAACCGTATGCCATGCATCGCACACGCAACTACAATCTGAATCATGTTTGATGTCTCCGCCATCGCAAACGTTTCGTGTCATTTTTATGGTTATTTTATATCACCATTTGCGATTAATGCATCGCACACAGTTTCGTCGAAGGGTCTCTAATTACAATGTCGCGTTAGCAGCATCCTGTAGTAGTATTTAGGCGTCGTTCCCCCATTGGAGGCAACATCTAGGTATATCTCCCTCTATCCTACCTCCCATGTGCCAAGGTGAGGACCTTCAATCCCTATGATTGAGTGGTAGCAATGGTACGATTTCCTCACCTTCCTGGATGCACCATCTTGGGTCTGTGGGACAGTTTTGGGGCTTGTTTCAATTTCTAGGGGTGACACCTCCATGGAGGGTCGGTTACGTCCACACCTGCCATGCTCTTCTTCCCCATATGTCCTAGTTTGTTCGATGGACGACACCCTCAAGCTTGGGTGAGAGGGGACCCCCTCTATGGCGATAATGATGCGGTGCTGGTGATGATAGACAACGAACTTGGTAAGCTCGACCTATCCTAGTGGTTCTGGTTCTCAATCCTTCGGTCGTGTCTTGTATGGGCAACCTCGCGTAAACATTTCATCTTCAACGAGATTAGTGATGTGGGTGGCGACTTTGGTCCGCATACTGTGCTTGGTGAGGTGGCCATTTTTCTGTTTGGCAACATTACCAATGTTCATGCATGTTCTTTGGTGAGCAGTTCTACCTTGCCGATAGTGTGCGCTCTTCGATCCAGGACAATGTGTCAGGGGCCTTCTTTAGAGATGGAGGTGGATGATGCTATGGTATCACACCATCAACAGGGAGTGTTCAAAGGGGGATCCATTTCTAGTGGTGTGACTCCCCTTGAGAGTTCTATTCCTTTCTCTATTGTGAGAGTATTAGTGGTTGAGGGCCTCAAAGATGTAGCTTTTTGCTTATATGTTTGTGGCACTTTTCTTTAGCTCAGTGTACCAGTTTGGGGTTGCAATGTTGCATCCTATTTTATTCTATTTTTAGCTTTGGTTCCTACAATCTTTCACAGAAGTATCCCAATGAGTAGTCGTCCCAACAAAGAGCAGAGGTGAGTATTTATTGAGGCATTTCTGTCACACACAAGGTGTCACGGCTCTTGTGTGAAGTACTGCTGGAGCTTCTGCAAATACTATTATTGTCCTGGGCAAACGATAAACAAAATAGGCTAGTGAAGAGGATTTAAAAGTGTCTACTGGATAACTAAATAAAAGTAAATAACAAGAGCTTAAAATGTAAATGGGTGTTCCCTGAAGTGAAGAGATTAGGTACAGAGAGATTTCAGTTCATAGTAAGAATATATGAATCGTGCCAGTGCGACGGTAATACTAGTTACCTTGTATTGTACTCATAGTATGTAATATAAACTTTTTGTAGGTGGTTCTCCCGAGAGTTATGAAACTCCACTTGGAGTTACATTTCATTCTATGGTCCTGCTTCTCCGTTTCCACAGAGTGGTCGTTTCCACAATTAAGGTCATAAGACTGGAACCAAGCATTAAGTTCAGTGGATCACCGTTATCTCATATTGTCTTCGGTTCTCATAGATATCTCCACCTGTCACCTCAGAGGTCACAGAGTTCCTAAACAATATGTGTTACCTGTGTAGGTCTTGAGATCATGTTGTCTGGGCCCTTAAATTGGAAAACACGCATAGGGTTCACCACAGTATAACAACGTACTAAATAGTTCATACTATTACGAATTCAAATGACGACATATAGGATAGGCACATATCAATCTTACCACTCACCTACATCTCCCACACCTAGGGGTATTACTCACGCATCATAAGAGAGGAATCAATCGCAACAGAGAGAAAAACCATGAAAACCATGTCGATAATATTGAGCGGATCCACAATGAGAATAAATGGTAATCAAATAGTCTTGATCTCAGATGAGATGGAGTAGAGATTACAAGTTATCCGTCTTACACTAGTGAAAGAGATGACGACGATGGAGATGAAAGGACCAAAGACTACGATGATCTTCTCCTCTCCTGTTCGGGATGGTGTGCGGCGGCTAGGGTTCTCTTCTCCCCTTGGCCCCTTCATGAAAGTTGCTTGTATAGATGAGGAGGGGTCGTGGGCACTCCAAACGACCGCTTAAAGGAGCGCGTGCGGTCGTATGGAACGCCATCTTTCACTCTGGTGCGCCTGTTGACAGTGCTCTCTTCAGGAAAGTTGATTGACTTGATTTGCACCAATCTCCTTTGGTTTCCTTCCAAATGTGATATTTCCAGCCATCCAAAGGAAAAAAAGTAGATTTCCTCTCTTTTTTGGATTAGCATTAGAAATATTCGAAGAATAACAAAAATACAATGAAACCAAACGGAAATCACTATGATAAACAACGCAAATTCTCAAGGCATCAGAGGTGTGGGGTTGTTATTGTTGGCATTTCATGGTCTTAGTTTGGTGTATTCTGGCTTTGGTTTGCTTCGACACGGCGAAGTGGAGATATTGTGTCTAGGAGCCATGCATCAAGGGCGCCGACTACAACATGAACATGGTGGCCGCGCACTTCACCTATAGTGCCTCGCTCACCGCTGGATGTTGAAAATTGCACCAAGCCACCGATAAAGAAAAGGGACACATGCAAACGCTCTCATCATACTAGTCTTTAAATACCGCAATAGCCACTCGCTACTCGACACTAGATCTGATAGTTGTTGAAGAATCATCGATTAGAGCATCGCGGTATAGGTTTGTAATCCATCACCACCGGTCCAAAGATTTGGAGAAACCGGATTCTGCGCAGAGCAATGCGGAAGAAGATGTTGAGGTTGTTGCAACAATAGCCATCCAATTGCACTCCTTGATAGACACACCAAATGCCAAGATCCAAAGAGAGCCCACCGATTTGGTGACACAAACTTTACAAGCCATTTGTAAGTGCCGAATCAGACATCGTCAAGCTAGGGAGAATTAGAGAGACCTTATTCCAAGATGTCATCGATGCCGCCAATAAAACAAAACCGAAGGGGAAAAACAAAATGGATGAGTCCCCACTCCTCTTGCCGTTGACGAGGCCATCGAATGGGGAAGAAGAGGGGGACATAGGTGGCGGTGTGGAGGAGAATTGTGGTAACGGCTAAGGTTTTGTCTTCTGTTTTGTAGTCGTAATTGTATGTGACACCTATTTTGACACCACAACAATTTGAACTATATTATTTTCAGTGCATACAATTGAACAATACTCATTCATAATTTTAAGTGCCACAACTCAAATTCAAAGTCAAACTTTTTAAATACAAAAACCATCAAGCAGCTTGTGCCATCCGATCTCGGCGATGGCCTGGCAGCAGGATGTCGAGCTTGAGATTGAAGCAATAGAGACAGAGGCGTTGGCAAGCTTGAGGCTGAGGCGCACGGGGAGAGGAGGGGATATAGGGCGGTGAGGGACGACGATGCAACGCGAGATGACGACAGAGAAGGCAGGACGATGGCAGGAACCTGAGCTAGGGTGACGTGCGAGGCGGTTGACACCGGCCGACTGGGATGAAAGAGTGGATCTTTAGTTTCACAAATGATCTTACAAACAAGAGACCGAACACACGTCTGGCAAACACTTGCCAAGCTGCACGTTTGGCTCGCCGTCCGTAAACTTTGCTGGGAGCCTGCCTGTGTGAACCCTTAATTACTTTAAGGGAGGAGCAATGCTATACGCATTAGGTGGGTTTTACGGATTCAATGGGTCGTGATTATGTGGCAGTTTTTGATTCGGGATTAGAAGGGAGGCAGGGCCCACCCCCATGAAAATCAGGGGAGAGAGGGAGTACATGCATGCAGCTTCATATACCCCCGCAGAGAGTTGCATGCTCCACACACCCCCACCTCTCTTACCTTTCTTTTTTTTCTTTCAAAATTGAATTTGTTATATTTTTTGAACTGAAAGTCCAATTGATTGTTCGTTTGCATATTCGTGTTCCTTACTATGAGTATTTTGATATAAGATCACTCTTGCATACATTTTGAAAAGTTTTAGTTTCTTTCATTTGAAACTTCATACTTGTAACATTAAGTTTTTGCCAAGTTTCATCATATTAACCAAGTTCCGTACGAATCAGCTCTGTTGGTAAGATTGGGTTTTTGTTGTTTAGGATTTAAATTTTAGTATTTGAAACTTGGTGAATTTATCCTTCACTCTTATTAAGTTTCAATAGTTGAAACTTGACAAAATTTTGGAATTTACCAGAACATATTAAAGAGTGGTCTTGTTTTAAAGACCTCATCGCAAGAAACATGAAAATGCAAAAGATATAATAGATCCAATTTTGAAAGTAAAACAATTTAAAAGTCGAGTGGTTGTAGCTTGCAGTCTCGATCAAAAACTACGTACATGGACCCACTAAAAATAATAATTAAATAGACCATGATAAGTGACACACGTATGACACGGACACATGACAACTCTGAACGTTTTCTATGACAAGTTTGATGACGCGAGTATGATAACTTTAGTTCTCAAGTATGTCAATTTTCTTTTTGGATGGCAAGTTTCAGTTTTTTTGGTTTGTTTTTTTAATCACAACTTTAGTTGTAAAAAGTGCTTTGTGGCACACCTTCATGCCACACCCATGTCACTTATCATTTGGATAATTAATTCCTAAATGCATGCAGGTCACAACCAAATCTACGAATCGTGAGACAAACGTGCTACGCCCTGCTACAAATCCTCTCCCTCGTACAAACCTGACCCGAGGGAGTTTGTACCTGATTCGTGTATTTAGCCTGCGAACTCGCCCTGGAATGCAAGAGTCCATGGTACCTTCCCATAAACCTCCGTGGTCGGCACTCTTTCAGGTGAAAATCAAATACCCGCTCAAAAAAAAAAGTTGAAAGTCAAAATACTGCTACACGGAGGCTCGCTGCATGCAGCGGCTCTACCTTGCTTCTTCCCGGCAAAACAACCAGGCATGACAGATCCCCCATGCCCTGCTCGAATCAAATGTTCATTATGCTCAGATTCCTCGTCCAGGCTGCACTGAAAGGCTAACCTGCGGCTCATGTTTGCATCTAAACTATGATACCATGGAGCTCAACCTCAAGCCCTGTTTTAATGGCGGATGTTTTATTTACGGTGGAGTAACACCACCAATTGTTTCTTCTTTTCTGGAAACAGATATGAAGAAATTTCTCCTCTTCTTTTGTCGCCACAAACAACTTCCCTTCTCATTAATTTCTGCTCTTATAATATCCCTATGTACAGTACAGAGACAGAGTCTAGCTAGTAGCTACCACAGTACTCAACATGTCTCTAGACGCGCCTGACCCTCACCGGGAGCCCGCCGCTGATGGACGCCGTCAGACCAGGCGCGAACCTGGGCACGGCGCCCTTGTGCCCAACCACCTCCACGTCGAACTGCTTCACCACGGCCACGCTCACCGCCTTCATCTCCATCACGGCGAGCTCCTTGCCGAGGCACACGCGGAGCCCAGCCTGGAATACCGGGTACCTGTACAGGCTCTCCGGCACGAACGTCCCGCCGGGGCCCGTCAGCCACCGCTCCGGCCGGAACTTCTCGCAGTCGTCGCCCCAAATGCGGGGCATGCGCCCCATGGCGTAGGGGTGGTACATCACGCGAGCCCCGGCGGTCACGTACGTGCCGTCCGGGAGCACGTCGTCGGCGGCGCAGAACTTGGAGTCGAACTGCACCGGCGGGAACAGCCGCATGTTCTCGTGCAGCACCGCGTGGGTGTAGTGGAGGGACTTGAGCTGCTCGTACGTGGTCTTCGACGCTGTCCTTGTCTTCTCGCCGGCGGCGGCCTCCGCGCGCACGGCGGCCGCCACCGCGGGGTTCTTGGAGAGGAGCATGAAGATGGTGGTGAGCGCGGAGGACACCGTGTCGCGTCCGGCGAGGAGGAAGCTGACCACGATGTCGCGGAGGTACTTGTCGTCGACGGCGGTGCCGTGCGCCTCCGAGGCCATGAACCGGGACAGGAGGTCGTGGCTCCCGGCGACGCCCAGCTTCCGGCGCTGCCTTATCATGGCCGCCGCGAGCTCGTCGACGAGGCGGATGGACTTCCTGAGCTCCCTCTCGGAGCCGACGTTCAGCAGCCGCTTTACCCTCCACACCAGGGGCGACGCCGCCGCGCCGCGCATGGCGGATAGCCGCGAGGCGGTGTCGAACGCGGCGGCGAGCTTGGACATGGGCATGTCGAGCTCGAGGCAGCCCGGGTCTAGTCCGAAGGAGATCTTGCAGATGGTGTCGAAAGCGAAGCGCCGGAACACGTCCTGGAGGTCGACCACCCTGCCATTGTCGGCGGCGTCGGCGAGCAGTGGCAGGAGGCGCGCCTCCACTTCCTCGGCGACGATGCCGTACGCGTAGGAGCGCACCGCGACGCTGCCGAGCTCGAGGCTGGCCATCTTGCGCTGGTGGCGCCAGGCGTCGCCGTCGACGTTGAAGATGCCGCCGCCGAGGAGGTCGCCGAGGACAGCGGCGAAGGGCTTCCCCTTGGGGAAGTTGTCGAAGCGGGTGTGGAGCATGTGCTCGACGTTGGCCGGGTTGGCGGTGATGGTGCAGCCGAGGACGTGGACGGCCACGGTGCCGGTCGGGGAGCAGCGGAGCAGGTGTGCGTACCAGTCGCCGAGGTTGGTGAAGTCCCGCGCCCACGACCCCGTGAGGTACGAGCGGCAGACGTGGCAGCTGCACCACGGCCACCGGCGGGCGAGGAAGAGCGCCGCGCCGAGCGCCACCACGCACACGGAGAAGACAAGGAATGCCAGGCCGGCGCACCGCGCGCACCATGACAGCTCCTCCATGCCCGTGCCCGTGGCGGCGTCCGTGGCTGCCCCGGCTCCTTGAATTGGAGAAGGGAAGAGCAAAAAAATGTGATCTTATTTTGGGTGTGGGGAGTCGAGGAGGCGTGTGCGTATATAATGTGGGTGGAGGGGGAGGAAGCACATGCCACACGTGCGCCAAATCTTAAACAACTTGGTTCCCTGCCATTTATTAGTGTGTGCACAGCTCATACCATCCCTGCGCAGCTCCCCAAAACTTGTCCAAGGTACGTACGAGTACGACCAACAAATCACCGCCGAACCCCTCTAAAAAAACAAAAAAAGAACAGCACCGAACCCCATGATACAAGGGCTGCTACCGCTAGCAGTCGCCTGAATCTTACAAAAAAATAACGCAGTTGATTCCGTTAGATTTTAATCATAGTCACATTTTTTTGACATTTTTTAATCATACTCGCATCATCGTTTTGTTTTGTCTGGGGTACTTGCCAGAGAAAAAAGCTCCAAAAAACATCACCACCGAAGTCCTCCAAAGTCGCTCCCCCCCCCCCCCTTGTCCCATTTACTAGCAAACCACCCCCCCCCCCCCCCCCACACACACACACACGCAGTTGTTGGTGGCGTTTTGCATTTCTCTGGCCGCCAGCCATGGCGGGCGGCGCGGGGTGTTGGGAGCGGCCCCGACGTGGTCCTTGCAAGGGGGTGTGGTAGCGGGGTGACCTGGCGGTGGCTTTGGCGGCGGTTTAGCCCTGATCTAGACCCCTACTACTGCCGACAATGCAACAGATCTGGTTTTCTTGCCCAGATCTGGTCGGTGGTGGCTGGGGGATGACAGGAATGGTTGTTCGGACGGTAGGTTGGTTTGGGTGGCGCGACTGCAGTGGCGGTGGTGTGATCCAGGTTGTCGGTGTTCGGGGTGCGTGTGATGGGGCGACATAGTTTGGGGCAGAGGTCATGGACGACATCCGCTGACTCGCGGGTTCGGGGACTGGCTTGTCCGCGCTGGTGCAAGCCTCTGCGTTGTGCTTTCCTTGATGTCTCGGTGGTGGCGTCGGTCCAGGTCGGGCTCCCGTGGCGCGGCAATGTCGTCGGTCGGATTGGCGCTGATGGGCACAGGCGTGGTGTCGTGCGAGCTTGCCTAGGCAACGGCCAGAGGGCTTGGGTCGGGCTTGCTCAAAGGCGACAGTCGGTGGCCACTCAATTGTGTTCCTCTCCTCTGGCCCATCGGGGCTGGTTGGGTATGCAGGTGTGGACGCCTCCTACCGTGGAGGCGTTGGCCCCGACCCGATGGTTGATGCCTGGCTAGGAGTGGAAGGAGGTGCTTTCCGCTTTTCCCACCGTGGGTGGTGCGTTGTGATGCGGACGGTTGGCGGTGTCTCGGGACATGGGTACTGGGACGGCGTCCCAGGATGGCAGTCCTCATGATTGGCTCTCCGACGAGCATTATGGCGGCGGTGGTGGCTATGCCTCTTCATCATGTGGGCGGGGAGGGGTGTAGTGGGGGTGGCTCGAGCTTGCTCTCTGTCCTTGGGAGGGCGTTGCCCAAATCTAGATCTGGAGGCATGTACTTGTCGCGGTTGTCCTAGGTGCCACCGATGAGCTGCTGAGTGAAAGTTCTGTGCTTTGGCACTGATGGTGATGTCACCCACGATGTCGCTATCTTCTTCAGGATGACGTTGTGGTTCCCCTCTCCGTGCCAAGGATTTTGGGTGAAGACCCATGTCCGTCTCGAACTATGCGACAACGATGCTTAGCTTTGTTTCCCCTCCTGAGGGCGTTGTCGTGGAGCTTAGGTGTGTTAGGGTGTGTCATGGCGTGCATATAGTATTTCCCTCAGTCAAGAACCAAGGTTTATTGAACCAGTAAGAGACACCACACAAACAAATGTAAGCAGTACCTGCACACACACAAAACAAATACTTGCACCCAACGCGGGCAAAGGGGTTGCAATTCCCTTGTACTCGTTAATTGCAAGGATTAAATATCATAGTGGTAGATAGATAAATAAAAAAGGAAAATAAAAGTAAATAAATTGCAGCAAGTATTTTAAGGGTTTTAGTAAATATAAAGTGAATGGACCCGGGGCCATAGCGTTCACTAGAGGCATCTCACTCATGAGCATAGTACGGTGGGTAAAAAAATATTGTTGAGCGATTGATAGAATAGTGCGTAGTTATGATGATTCTTCATGGCGGTGATCAATACATAGGTATTACGTCTGAGACAAGTAGAACGTTAATCTTACTAAATCTACTACTGTTACTCCACCCCTCGACCATTATCCAACATGCATATTGAAGTATTAAGTTCATAACAAACGGAGTAATGCTTGATGCATTATGGCATAATGTAGACAAAGCAAGAGCAAAAAATAAGTTGGAGCCCCATCGTTTTACCCTTACCAGGAACAATAGAAATACATGCCTTGCAACTCCTCCTATCACAGAGTAAGGACACCACAAGATTGAACCTACAACCAAGCACCTCTCCCACTCAAGATAAATCAATCTAATTGGCCAAAAGAGATAGATAGATCAGAGAGAAATACAAGGCTATAAAATCAAACATACTAAATCTCAGAAAAGACTCAATTACTTTGAATTAATAATCTGATCGTAAACCCACAATTCATCGGATCCTAGCAAACACACAACAAAGATTACATCGAATAGATATTCGAAGAGATCATTGCGTTGATGATCGAAAAGGAAGAGAGAGAGACATTTAGCTACTGCTATGGACCCGTAGGTCCTGTGGGAAATACTCACACATCATCATGGAGGCAACAATGTTGATGAAGATGGCCTCCATGATTGATTCCCCCTCCGGCGGAGTATCGGTGGAGGTTTCCAGATGGGATCATGGAAGAACAAAGACTTGCGGCGGCGATAAAATTGTTTCGGGCCGCACTATGGTGGTCTCTGTGTTGGGGAACGCAGTATTTCAAAAAAATTACATACGATCACGCAAGATCTATCTAGGAGATGCATAGCAACGAGCGGGGAGAGTGTGTCCACGTACCCTCGTAGACCGAAAGAGGAAGCGTTTAGTAATGCGGTTGATGTAGTTGAACGTCTTCACGATCCAACCGATCCAAGCACCGAACACACGGCACCTCCGCATTTAGCACACGTTCAAATCGATGACGTCCCTCGAGCTCTTGACCCAGTTGAGGGCGAGGGAGAGTTCTGTCAGCACGACGGCGTGGCGACGGTGATGATGAAGTTACCGGTGCTACCTCTTGAGCACTGCGTTGGTTTTCCTTTGAAGAGGAAAGGGTGATGCAGTAAAGCAGCGTAAGTATTTCCCTCGGTTTTTGAGAACCAAGGTATCAATCCAGTAGGAGGCCACGCACGAGTCCCTCGCACCTACACAAACAAATAAATCCTCGCAACCAACGCGATAAGGGGTTGTCAATCCCTTCACGGTCACTTGCGAGAGTGAGATCTGATAGATATGATAGGATAATATTTTTGGTATTTTTATGATAAAGCTACAAAGTAAAGTAAACAAAATAAAAATGGCAATGGAAATAGCTTGTTGTCGGGAGATTAATATGATGAAAAATAGACCCGGGGGCCATAGGTTTCACTAGTGGCTTCTCTCAAGAGCATAAGTATTTACGGTGGGTGAACAAATTACTATTGAGCAATTGACAGAATTGAGCATAGTTATGAGAATATCTAGGTATGATCATGTACATAGGCATCACGTCCGAGACAAGTAGACCGACTCCTGCCTGCATCCACTACTATTACTCCACACATCAACCGCTATCCAGCATGCATCTAGAGTATTAAGTTCATAAGAACAGAGTAACGCTTTAAGCAAGATGACATGATGTAGAGGGATAAACTCATGCAATATGGTATAAACCCCATCTTGTTATCCTCGATGGCAACAATACAATACGTGCCTTGCTGCCCCTACTGTCACTAGGAAAGGACACCGCAAGACTGAACCCAAAGCTAAGCACTTCTCCCATTGCAAGAAAGATCAATCTAGTAGGCCAAACCAAACTGATAATTCGAAGAGACTTGCAAAGATAACCAATCATACATAAAAGAATTCAGAGAAGATTCAAATATTGTTCATAGATAAACTTGATCATAAACCCACAATTCATCGGTCTCAACAAACACACCGCAAAAGAAGATTACATCGAATAGATCTCCACGAGAGAGGGGGAGAACATTGTATTGAGATCCAAAAAGAGAGAATAAGCCATCTAGCTAATAACTATGGACCCGAAGGTCCGAGGTAAACTACTCACACTTCATCGGAGAGGCTATGGTGTTGATGTAGAAGCCCTCCGTGATCGATGCCCCCTCCGGCGGAGCTCCGGAACAGGCCCCAAGATGGGATCTCACGGGTACAGAAGGTTGCGGCGGTGGAACTAGGTTTTTGCTCCGTATCTGGTAGTTTGGGGGTACGTAGGTATATATAGGAGGAAGAAGTACGTCGGTGGAGCAAAGTGGGGGCCCACGAGGGTGGAGGGCGCGCCTGGGGGGGGGGGGTAGGCGCGCCCCCCCTACCTAGTGCCCTCCTGGTAGCTTTCTTGTCGTAGGGTCCAAGTCCTCTGGATCACGTTTGTTCCGAAAATCACGTTCCCGAAGGTTTCATTCCGTTTGGACTCCGTTTGATATTCTTTTTCTGTGAAACTCTGAAATAGGCAAAAAACAACAATTCTGGGCTGGGCATCCGGTTAATAGGTTAATCCCAAAAATAATATAAAAGTGTATAATAAAGCCCAATAATGTCCAAAACAGAATATAATATAGCATGGAGCAATCAAAAATTATAGATACGTTGGAGACGTATCAAGCATCCCCAAGCTTAATTCATGCTCGTCCTCGAGTAGGTAAATGATAAAAACAGAATTTTTGATGTGGAATGCTACTAGGCATAATTTCAATGTAATCCTTCTTAATTGTGGTATGAATATTCAGATCCGAAAGATTCAAGATAAAAGTTCAATATTGACATAAAAATAATAATACTTCAAGCATACTAACTAAGCACTTATGTCCTCTCAAAATAACATGGCCAAAGAAAATTCATCCCTACAAAATCATATAGTTTAGTCATGCTCTATTTTCGTCACACAAGAATGCTCTCATCATGCACAACCCCGATGACAAGCCAAGCAATTGTTTCATACTTTAGTAATCTCAAACTTTTTCAACCTTCATGCAATACATGAGCGTGAGCCATGGATATAGCACTATGGGTGGAATAGAATATAATGATGGGGGTTATGTGGAGAAGACAAAAAAGGAGAAAGTCTCACATCAACGAGGCTAATCAATGAGCTATGGAGATGCCCATCGATTGATGTTAATGCAAGGAGTAGGGATTGCCATGCAACGGATGTACTAGAGCTATAAATATATGAAAGCTCAACAAAAGAAACTAAGTGGGTGTGCATCCAACTTGCTTGCTCATGATGACCTAGGGCACTTGAGGAGGCCCATTGTTGGAATATACAAGCCAAGTTCTATAATGGAAAATTCCCACTAGTATATGAAAGTGACAAAACAAGAGACTCTCTATCATGAAGATCATGGTGCTACTTTGAAGCACAAGTATGGAAAAAGGATAGTAGCATTGTCCCTTTTTTGGGCCTTCCTTTTTTTATTTGGCCTTTCTCTTTTTTTATTGGGACAATGCTCTATTAATGATGATCATCACACTTCTATTTATTTACAACTCAAAGATTACAACTCGATACTAGAACAAAGTATGACTCTATATGAATGCCTCCGGCGGTATACCGGGATATGCAATGAACCACGAGCTGACATGTATGAAAGAATTATGAATGGTGGCTTTGCCACAAATACTATGTCAACTACATGATCATGCAAAGCAATATGATAATGATGAACGTGTCATGATAAACGGAACGGTGGAAAGTTGCATGGCAATATATCTCGGAATGTCTATGGAAATGCCATAATAGGTAGGTATGGTGGCTGTTTTGAGGAAGATATAAGGAGGTTTATGTGTGAAAGAGCGTATGATATCACGGGGTTTGGATGCACCGGCGAAGTTTGCACCAACTCTCAATGTGAGAAAGGGCAATGCACGGTACCGAAGAGGCTAGCAATGATGGAAAGGTGAGAGTGCGTATAATCCATGGACTCAACATTAGTCATAAAGAACTCACATACTTATTGCAAAAATCTAGAAGTCATCAAAAACCAAGCACTACGCGCATGCTCCTAGGGGGATAGATTGGTAGGAAAAAACCATCGCTCGTCCCCGACCGCCACTCATAAGGAGGACAATCAAAGAACACCTCATGTTTCAAATTTGTTACATAACATTTACCATACGTGCATGCTACGGGACTTGCAAACTTAAACACAAGTATTTCTCAAATTCACAACTACTCAACTAGCACAACTTTAATATCACTATCTCCATATCTCAAAACAATCATCAAGCATCAAACTTCTCTTAGTATTCAACACACTCATAAGAAAGTTTTTACTAGTCTTGAATACCTAGCATATTAGGATTATTTAAGCAAATTACCATGCTATTTAAGACTCTCAAAATAATCTAAGTGAAGCATGGGAGAATAATAGCTTCTATAAAACGAAAGTTACCACCGTGCTCTAAAAGATATAAGTGAAGCACTAGAGCAAAAACTATATAACTCAAAAGATATAAGTGAAGCACATAGAGTATTCTAATAATTTCCGAATCATGTGTGTCTCTCTCAAAAGGTGTGTACAGCAAGGATGGTTGTGGTGAACTAAAAAGAAAATACTCAAATCATACAAGACGCTCCAAGCAAAACACATATCATGTGGTGAATAAAAATATAGCTCCAAGTAAAGTTACCTATGAAAGTAGACGAAAGAGGGGATGCCTTCCAGGGCATCCCCAAGCTTTGGCTTTTCGGTGTCCTTAGATTATCTTGGGGGTGCCATGGGCATCCCCAAGCTTAGGCTCTTTCCACTCCTTGTTCCATAATCCATCAAATCTTTCACCCAAAACTTGAAAACTTCACAACACAAAACTTAACAGAAAATCTCGTGAGCTCCGTTAGCGAAAGAAAACAAAACAGCACTTCAAGGTACTGTAATGAACTCATTCTTTATTTATATTTGTGTTAAACCTACTGTATTCCAACTTCTCTATGGTTTATAAACTATTTTACTAGCCATAGATTCATCAAAATAAGCAAACAACACACGAAAAACAGAATCTGTCAAAAACAGAACAGTCTGTAGTAATCTGTAACTAACGCAAACTTCTGGAACTCCAAAAATTCAGCCAAAATAGTAAGACCTAGACAATTTATTTATTGATCAGCATCAATTGGAATAAATATTTTATCACGTTCTGGTGATTTTTAACAATTATTTTCTGAACAGAAAGTTTCTGGAATTTTCTGCAAGATCAAATAACTATCATCCAAGAAGATCCTATAGGTTTAACTCGGCACAAACACTAATTAAAACATAAAAACACATCTAACCAGAGGCTAGATCAAAGATTTGTTCCTAAACAGAAGCAAAAAGCAAAAAAAAAACTAAAAATAAAATTGGGTTGCCTCCCAATAAGCGCTATCGTTTAACGCCCCTAGCTAGGCATAAAAGCAAGGATAGATCTAGGTATTGCCATCTTTGGTAGGCAATCCATAAGTGGCTCTCATGATAGATTCATATGGTAATTTTATTTTCTTTCTAGGGAAGTGTTCCATGCCTTTCTTTAATAGAAATTGGAATCTAATATTCCCTTCCTTCATATCAATAATTGCACCGATCGTTCTAAGGAAAGGTCTACCAAGAATAATAGGACATGAAGGATTGCAATCTATATCAAGAACAATAAAATCTACGGGCACATAGTTCCTATTTGCAACAATAAGAACATCATTGATTCTTCCCATAGGTTTCTTAATGGTGGAATCCGCAAGGTGCAAGTTTAAAGAGCAATCCTCAAAATCTCGGAAACCTAACAAATCGCACAAGGTCTTGGGAATAGTGGAAACACTAGCACCCAAATCGCACAAAGCATAGAATTCACGATCTTTAATTTTAATTTTAATAGTAGGTTCCCACTCATCATAGAGTTTTCTAGGGATAGAAACTTCCAACTCAAGTTTTTCTTCATAAGATTGCATCAAAGCATCAACGATATGTTTAGTAAAAGCTTTATTTTGACTATAAGCATGAGGAGAATTTAGCACGGATTGCAACAAGGAAATGCAATCTATCAAAGAGCAATTATCATAATTGAATTCCTTGAAATCAAAAATAGTGGGTTCATTAATATCTAATGTTTTGATCTCTTCAATCCCACTTTTACCAATTTTTGCATCAAGATCTAAAAACTCCGAATTTTTGGAACGCCTTCTAGGTAAAGGTGGATCATATTCAGTCCCATCATTATCAAGATTCATATTGCTAAACAAAGATTTAATAGGGGACACATCAATAACTTTTAGATCTTCATCTTTATTTTCATAGAAACTAGAAGAACACGCTTTCACAAAGCAATCTTTCTTAGCACGCATCCTAGCGGTTCTTTCTTTGCACTCATCAATGGAAATTCTCATGGCTTTGAGAGACTCATTGATATCATGCTTAGGTGGAATAGATCTAAGTTTCAAAGAACCAACATCAAGATAAATTCTATCAACGTTCCTAGCCAAATCATCAACTTTAAGCAATTTTTCTTCGAGCAAAGCATTGAAATTCTTTTGTGAAATCATAAACTCCTTAACACTAGTCTCAAATTCAGAGGGCATCTTATTAAAGTTTCCATAAGAATTGTTGTGGGAATTACCATAATTATTAGAGGAATTACTAGGATACGGTCTAGGATTAAAGTTTCCTCTATACGCGTTGTTACCAAAATTATTCCTACCAAAAAATTCACATCCATAGATTCATTATTATTCTCAATCAAAGTAGACAAAGGCATATCATTAGGATCAGAAGAAACACTCTTAGTAGTAAATAATTTCATAAGTTCATCCATCTTTCCACTCAAAACATTAATTTCTTCTATCGCATGCACTTTTTTATTAGTAGATCTTTCAGTGTGCCATTGAGAATAATTAACCATAATATTATATAGGAGTTTTGTAGCTTCTCCTAAAGTGATTTCCATAAAAGTGCCTCACGTGGCCGAATCTAAAAGATTTCTAGAAGCAAAATTCAATCCGGCATAAAAAATTTGTATGATCATCCATAAATTCAAACCATGAGTAGGGCAATTACGTATCATTAATTTCATCCTCTCCCAAGCTTGTGCAACATGTTCATGATCAAGTTGCTTAAAATTCATAATATCTTTTCTAAGAGAGATGATCTTAGCGGGAGGAAAATACTTAGAGATAAAAGCATCTTTGCACTTATTCCAAGAATCAATACTATTTTTAGGCAAAGACGAAAACCAAGCTTTAGCACGATTTTTAAGCAAAAAAGGAAATAGCTTCAATTTAACAATATCATTATCCACATCTTTCTTCTTTTGCATATCACACAAATCAACGAAGCTATTTAGATGGGTAGCGACATCTTCACTAGGAAGGCCGGCAAATTGATCTTTCATGACAAGATTCAACAAAGCAGCATTGATTTCACAAGATTCAGTATCGGTAAGAGGAGCAATCGGAGTGCTAAGGAAATCATTGTTGTTGGTATTGGTGAAGTCACAAAATTTAGTATTATCTTGAGCCCTCGTGACAAGCAAGCAATCCAACACACGAGCAAACGAAAAGCAAGCGAAAAAGAGGCGAACAGAAAAGAGAGGGCGAATAAAACGGCAAGGATGAAGTGGGGGAGAGGAAAACGAGAGGCAAATGGCAAATAATGTAATGCGGGAGATAAAGGTTTGTGATGGGTACTTGGTATGTTGACTTGTGCATAGAGAACCCGGCAACGGCGCCAGAAATCCTTCTTGCTATCTCTTGAGCACTGCGTTGGTTTTCCCTTGAAGAGGAAAGGGTGATGCAGTAAAGCAGCGTAAGTATTTCCCTCAGTTTTTGAGAACCAAGGTATCAATCCAGTAGGAGGCCACGCACGAGTCCCTCGCACCTACACAAACAAATAAATCCTCGCAACCAACGCGATAAGGGGTTGTTAATCCCTTCACGGTCACTTGCGAGAGTGAGATCTGATAGATATGATAGGATAATATTTTTGGTATTTTTATGATAAAGCTACAAAGTAAAGTAAACAAAATAAAAATGGCAATGGAAATAGCTTGTTGTCGGGAGATTAATATGATGAAAAATAGACCCGGGGGCCATAGGTTTCACTAGTGGCTTCTCTCAAGAGCATAAGTATTTACGGTGGGTGAACAAATTACTATTGAGCAATTGACAGAATTGAGCATAGTTATGAGAATATCTAGGTATGATCATGTACATAGGCATCACGTCCGAGACAAGTAGACCGACTCCTGCCTGCATCCACTACTATTACTCCACACATCAACCGCTATCCAGCATGCATCTAGAGTATTAAGTTCATAAGAACAGAGTAACGCTTTAAGCAAGATGACATGATGTAGAGGGATAAACTCATGCAATATGATATAAACCCCATCTTGTTATCCTCGATGGCAACAATACAATACGTGCCTTGCTGCCCCTACTGCCACTGGGAAAGGACACTGCAAGATTGAACCCAAAGCTAAGCACTTCTCCCATTGCAAGAAAGATCAATCTAGTAGGCCAAACCAAACTGATAATTGGAAGAGACTTGCAAAGATAACCAATCATACATAAAAGAATTCAGAGAAGATTCAAATATTGTTCATAAATAAACTTGATCATAAACCCACAATTCATCGGTCTCAACAAACACACCGCAAAAGAAGATTACATCGAATAGATCTCCACGAGAGAGGGGGAGAACATTGTATTGAGATCCAAAAAGAGAGAAGAAGCCATCTAGCTAATAACTATGGACCCGAAGGTCTGAGGTAAACTACTCACACTTCATCGGAGAGGCTATGGTGTTGATGTAGAAGCCCTCCGTGATCGATGCCCCCTCCGGCGGAGCTCCGAACAGGCCCCAAGATGGGATCTCACGGGTACAGAAGGTTGCGGCGGTGGAATTAGGTTTTTGGCTCCGT